>NC_134356.1:617344036-617529036 GCF_048569485.1 Anomaloglossus baeobatrachus | reverse complement strand
ACGTAATTTTGGCGTTTGGATTTTTTTGCCGCTACGCCGTTTACAGATCAGATTAATTTATTTTATATTTTGATAGATCGGGCATTTCTGAACACGGCTATACCAAATGTGTGTATATATATATATATATATATATATTTTTTCTTAACCCTTTAATTTTCAGTGGGGCGAAAGGGGGGTGATTTGAACTTTGTTTTTTTTATTTTCTTTTAATTTTTTAAAACTTTTTTTTTTATTTTACTAGTCCCCCTAGGGGGCTATAAGGATCAACAATCCGATCGGTCTGCCATATCTGTGCTGATCACAGCTACACAGCTGTAAACAGCAGATATGCTCATTTCATGGCTCACCCAGCTCTCGGCCGGGTGAAACAGTAAATCATGTGAGCTATAGGAGTCATCACATGACCCTGCGCTACCATGAAAACCACCGGAAGTCATGTGATCACGTCACGTGACTTCCGGTATCGGCCGGTGAGTAAATGTTTACTGCCGATGCCCTTATAAATGGCGCTGTCACATATTGACAGCGCCATTTAAGGGGTTAAACGGTACGGGCAGAAGATAACGATTCTGCTCGTGCCTAGCAGGCATACATCTCAGCTGTAAAAATCGGCCGAGATGTGCGCCGATCGCTGCATGCTGCCGGCGGAAGACCGCGGGCGGTAACATTATGACCGTTAGAATGTAATATTACTGCCCGCGGTCGTTAACGCTGCTTTCACACATCCGGTTTTTGCAGTGCGGCTCAATCCGGCTCAAAAACCTATGCAACAGATGCGGCGAAAAAAATGGATCCGTTGCATACGTTTTTCCATGCGGCCTGTCCGTTTTTTGACGCATGCGGCTTGATACTGAGCATGCGCAGTGCAAAAAAACCGCATCCAGCGTCCATAGGCTTGCATTGTAAATCGCGCCGCACAAAAAACCGTCCCAGGCAACGTTACATCCAGCCGCCGCATGGGCTAAATATGCCGCATCCGGAGAAAAACGGATGCAAGGCCATGCGCTAATGCGAGCGCTATGCAGAAAAAAACGCAACTGGCGGCAAAAAAAACGGTTGCGTTTTTTTCTGCAAAGCGCCGTATTGTGCCGCTCAGCAAAAACCGGATGTGTGAAAGCAGCCTAAGGGGTTAAACAGAAAAAAAAACCCACAGCTTTTGTCGGAAAGTGGTTAAAAGTAAATGTAAAAAAAAAATATTAATATAAATAAATAAAGAAATAAATAAATAGATTTATTTTTCCAACCAAAGATGCAATTCAGGAATTCTGGAGTAACAGCTTTGAAAACTCCCAACACTGACGTTTGGCGTTCACAACAGTTTTCTCCGACAAAAATGGGTGGAAATGGGACGGGGGGGGGGGGGGGGGGGGAATGGAGACCACAGCTCATGTAAGTCATGAGGAGCTCTGGCGTCCCCTACAATAAAGCTCACTCCAGGACATGACTGCAGTGAGATCCCAGGGGCAGCGCAGAGGCGCACACCACTCATCAGACGCGCCGGATTCATGCAGAGAACGCGCACAAAGGCGCACACCACTCATCAGACGCTCCAGATTCATGCAGAGAACGCGCACAGAGGCGCACACCACTCATCAGACGCTCCGGATTCATGCAGAGAACGCGCACAGAGGCGCACACCACTCATCAGACGCTCCGGATTCATGCAGAGAACGCGCACAGAGGCGCACACCACTCATCAGACGCTCCGGATTCATGCAGAGATAGCGCACAGAGGCGCACACCACTCATCAGACGCTCCGGATTCATGCAGAGATAGCGCACAGAGGCGCACACCACTCATCAGACGCTTCAGATTCATGCAGAGATAGCGCACAGAGGCGCACACCACTCATCAGACGCTCCGGATTCATGCAGAGAACGCGCACAGAGGCGAACACCACTCATCAGACGCTCCAGATTCATGCAGAGGTAGCGCACAGAGGCGCACACAACTCATCAGACGCTCCGGATTCATGCAGAGATAGCGCACAGAGGCGCACACCACTCATCAGACGCTTCAGATTCATGCAGAGAACGCGTACAGAGGCGCACACCACTCATCAGACGCTTCAGATTCATGCAGAGATAGCGCACAGAGGCGCACACCGCTCATCAGACGCTCCAGATTCATGCAGAGATAGCGCACAGAGGCGCACACCACTCATCAGACGCTCCAGATTCATGCAGAGAACGCGCACAGAGGCGCACACCACTCATCAGACGCTTCAGATTCATGCAGAGAACGCGCACAGAGGCGCACACCACTCATCAGACGCTCTAGATTCATGCAGAGATAGCGCACAGAGGCGCACACCACTCATCAGACGCTTTAGATTCATGCAGAGATAGCGCACAGAGGCGCACACCACTCATCAGACGCTTCAGATTCATGCAGAGGTAGCGCACAGAGGCGCACACCACTCATCAGACGCACCGGATTCATGCAGAGAACGCGCAGAGAGGCGCACACCACTCATCAGACGCTTCAGATTCATGCAGAGAACGCGCACAGAGGCGCACACCACTCATCAGACGCTCCAGATTCATGCAGAGGTAGCGCACAGAGGCGCACACCACTCATCAGACGCGCCGGATTCATGCAGAGAACGCGCAGAGAGGTGCACACCACTCATCAGATGCTTCAGATTCATGCGGAGATAGCGCAGAGAGGCGTACACCACTCATCAGACGCTCCAGATTCATGCAGAGATAGCGCACACCACTCATCAGACGCTTTAGATCAGGGGTCTCAAACTCGGCTGGGTGTGTGGGCCGCATTCTTTGCAGGAAAAAGTGACATTTTTATTGGTACCATATATAATGTAATATATATATATATATATATATATATATATATATATATATATATATATATATATATATATATATATATATATATATATATATATATATATATATATATATACATACACACACACACACATTTTTTTTTTTTTTTTTTTTTTACACACCTTGGGATCACTGATTTTCAACATTTTCACTTGTTCATTATAGCAAACGTGCACATTCTTTGTTTAAATATAAACCTTTTTTTTTTTTTTTTACATTTTATCCCTTTCTTGTAACTAATAGTCTTACAATTAGCACTATATAGAAATTTTGACCAACATCTTTTAGTAATGTTCCCCATATTGTTGTAACGTGCCCATCCTTGTCCCCTTGTAGTATTGTGCCCCATCCCACAGTAATGTGCCCATCCTTGTCCCCTTGTAGTTATGTGCCCCATCCTAGTCCCCATTCCACAGTAATGTGCTCATCCTTGTCCCCATCCTAAAATAAAGTTCCCCATCCTTGTCCCCATCCTATAGTAATGTCCCCCATCTTATAGTAATGTTCCCCATCCTTGTCCCCTTGTAGCAATGTCCCCATCCTATAATACAGTCCCCATTCTATAGTAATGTGCCCATCCTTTAGTAATGTGCCAACCTTGTCCCCACCCTATAGTAATGTCCCCAGCATTATCCCTATTCTATAGTAATGTTTCCCATCCTTGTCCCCTTGTAGTAATGTCCCTATCCTACAGTAATGTCCCCATCCTGTAGTAATGTCCCCATCCTATAGTACTGTGCCCACCTTGTCCCCATCCTATAGTAATATCCCCAGCCTTGTCCCTATCCTATAGTCATGTGCCCATCCTAGTCCCTATCCTATAGTAATGTGCCCATAATGTGCCCATCCTAGTCCCCTATCCTATAGTAATGTGCCCATCCTAGTCCCTATCCTAATGTCCCCATACTATAGTAATAATGTCCCCCATCCAATAGTATTGTGCCCATCCTTGTAATGTCCCAATCCTATAGTAATGTCCCCAGCCTTATCCCAATCTCATAGTAATGTGCGCACTTTGTCCCCATCCTGTAGTAATGGGTCAGCAGCTCCCCTCACCTTCCACACAGACGCCGGAGTGAAGCTGAGGGGAGCGGTCTCTGGCCCCAGATACACAGTGATTGGAGAGACTGGTCACAAGGCCGGTCTCTCCAATCAGAGCTGGGGGCGGGTGAAACACAGGTCACCCAGCTCCAGCCAATGACAGGGCTATAGCTGCCCTGATCTTGGCTGGATTTCAATGTTTCAGCGATTTTCAATGGCTGAAACATTAGTTGCTGTGATTGGCTGACGAACGCCGCTCAGCCAATCACAGCCTCCGTAGGTCCGGGGAGGAGACACCACCCTTCCTGAGGTCCCCTCCTCTCCGAATCTAAGGTATTTGCAGCCATCGGGCCGCGATTTTGCCATGACGTACTGGGCATGTCATGGGTCCTTAAGTACCAGGGAGCCATAACGTAACCAGTACGTCATAGGTCGCTAAGGGGTTAACGTCCAACATACATACACACACACACACACACACACACACACACCATTCTTCTCACCTGCCCCTGGTCACTATCGCGGCAGCTGCAGTGTCACTGTCAGTGATTTATGTGAGATGATTTTATTGCCGGCGCGAGAGTGGAGCGCCAGCAACACATTCATCTGATATAAAGCGCAGACAGTGGCTGCGGCCCCTGCACCTGCCGCGATAGTGACCAGGGGCACAGGCCTGGGGGCCGCACGAACTACCCTGAGGGGCCGCATGCGGCCCGCGGGCCGCGTGTTTGAGACCCCTGCTTTAGATTCATGCAGAGGTGGCGCACACCACTCAGACGCTCCAGATTTATGCAGAGATAGCGCACAGAGGCGCACACCACTCATCAGATGCTCTAGATTCATGCAGAGAACGCGCGCTTCTTTATGGGTAAGGAGTGTGTGACTCCAGCACGCGCCTTCATCAAGAGCAGAGTGCACAACTCCAGTACTCCGATTTTGATATCTTACGCACAAAAATAAAAGATTAATAAAATTGCATAAACTTGGTATCGCCATAAAATCGGCCCATGGAATAAAGTTAGCAAGAAAATGAAAAGTGTACCAAACAGGAAAATGACATGACAATCGTATGACACTTGGCATACCCTCCAGCAGAGCAGGAGCCGAGTGTTATGCGATTCACTCGCATTAATGACCATGTGGCGTCAGCCTTAGGCTACTTTCACACATCAGTTTTCTGTATTCAGGCACAGTCCTTTTTTTTCCTGATCCAACGGATCCTGAAAAAAAAGTGAAAACCGTATCCACCGGATCCGTTTTTTAACGGATCCGTTATGCCGGATCCGTTAAAAAACGGATCCGGTGGATACGGTTTGCATCCGTTTTTGCATCCTTTTCGTCCGTTTTTTGGCTGGATCCGTTTTGTTAATTACATTGGAGCATGCTCAGTTTAGAAAAACGGATCCGGCGGCCGCATCCGTTTTTTACCGCATTACGCCGGATCCGGCGTCCATAGGCTTCTATTGTAAAACACGCCGTATCGCGCCGGATTCGGCGCGATGCGTTTTTTTTGCCGGACAAAAAAACGTTGCAAGCTACGTTGCCTCCGGCCGCCGCTTTAACTAATTTTGCCGCATCCGGAAAAAAACGGATGCAACGCAAAGCCATCCGGTACAATGCAAGTCTATGGGGAAAAAACGGATGCGGTACCGGATCCGTTTTACCCGTTTTTTTCCGGATTGAACCTGATGGCAAAAAACTGATGTGTGAAAGTAGCCTTAGGCTCCATATGCACGCTGCAGAAAAGTTAACAAAACTGCACATTTTGGACAACAAATGCACCCTGGGCCAAAAAATGCATGGGTGTTCGCAGCATTTATGCCCCATGCATTTTTTTCAATAACTGAAATGAATGGCTGGAAGGGCTAATGAAAGGACAAAAATGGACAAAGAATTGACAGGCTGCAGGTTTTTTTGTCAGGACAAAACTGGTAGCAAAAAAATTAAAAAAAAAAAAAGCAACATACGCACAACACTTTAGAATTCCACAGACTTTGCTGGGAGAAGGTAAGACGTGTGGCGCCCCTGAGGCTTCAGTCGTCACAGGGTATTGCATCTGACTTAAGGTGCAGTTCTCATCCCGGGTAAGGAAAAGGTTAATTCCTGGTGTTCACTTACACAACACACATAGCTCTGGTGCTTTCCCACTGGAACTGGGCTGGAGGTGGTCCCCATAGCAACGGGACTTCCCCAGCACCAGCGCGTCATCAGGAAGGTGGGGGCAGCATGAGGGAAGTTAGAGAACACACAGACTTTTACCTCAGAACAGTCTGAACTGGAACAAGATGGTCACTGGGGAGAGTGCTTTGGAGCTTCCCCAGAAAGACCAGCCAAGGAGAGTGCTGGAGAGCTCCTTGGAGGGAGAGGGACAAGAGTACCATAACATCCAGGGACTCGGCTGCTAAGGAGAGTGCTTCAGAGTTTCCTTACCGGACAGACTGGAAGAAGCAGGAGTTTACTGGGTGAGCTGGAGAGACAGAGGAGCAACATGGTAGCCGAGGGGTAAGCCCAACAGCCCCTTCGGGACCGGCGCAGTCAGGGTGCAGACCCCTAAGGTAGCGTACACTCCCCGTTGCCCCATCAGAATCTGCAGGGAAGTGGAATTTAACGTCCCATTGCCCACCACAAAGGTCCCGGGGCACAGCAGCATCTAGAGTCAGGATTCAAGACCACGGTCGGCTCAACATCTGATTCGCACTCTCTGCGGACAGGACGGGAACTAAACCCAAGTACACTGGGGTCCCCAAGTAGCTTCACGCCACGGGGATCCACACTACAGAGCGCAAGGAAGGAAGGTCTCAGTTTCACAACAGCGGTGGTGGCCTCTGAATCATCCGGGACGGCTGGGGCCCATCACGGCGGAAACCAGCACTCCAAATTTGACGAACTGACAGCGAGTAAAAGAACTTTGTCCGCAGTCCTGGTGTCGTCCAGTTATTGCCGGCACCCCGCGCTCCAGCCCCAATGGTCGCTACTATCTCCCACCATCATCCTCCCTGGGAGCCTAGGTCTGCCTGTGGGGAGCGGGACCATCTGAGCTGCGTTACCAACAGCCCCAGAGGAGAGCAACATCTGGCAGCGGTGGCCGATCATTGGCCGCATACCATAGGTAGCGCTGCACAGCAAAACCCCCCCATCATCCCCTCTATACCGGTCACCTTGCACCCTTTTATTGACACAGACGGGGCCATGGAGCCGGGACAGGCCATTCACATCAATCTCAAATATCACTAACCCGGTGACGAGTAGCCCTGAGGCCACGTGGGCGCGTCACATGCAGTTTTTGGGAACAAAACAACTAAAACGGCACTCAAAACGCATCAAAAACAAAAACTGCAGTGTGCGCATGGAGCCTAAAACAGAAAGAAAAACAAAAAAAAAGTTAAAATGAGGTACAGAGAATAAGGTGGAAATACTAAAGCTGCCAATTTAGGAAGAAATTACTCCAGAAAAAAGGAAAAACGGCAGTGATGAATCGGGAACAGTGTTTTGGACAAGGACGGGTAGGGAGGAACGTGACCTCTGTATGACCACATGTCTTGAAGGCTATGTTTTGTCTTCTGGCTGGCGGGTGGGTTACATTGAAGCGGTCAGCAGGGTTTTGTAATGTAAAGACCTGGCTGTAACTGCAGAAATCCAGATTAAATTGATACTTTTGGAGATAAAATACTCTTTGCTTTTGTCCTTTAATTAGCATTTGAAGTTTTCTGTGTTAGATTTGGGTGCACAGGGGCCGGACTGTACCCTGGACCTTCTCCTCCCTGTCTGTGATTCCCTGACCCCTCTGCTACCTGTATGCTCATGTAGCTCTTTCAAAGATAAATCCAAATGCAAATGAGGCTGATGGACCATGGTAGATCTCAAGCCTTGGTCACCCCAGCGCTATTCCCTACCTCCTCCTTCTCAACTGACGCTCCTTTATCTGAGGACACAGCTCAGGGGCTGTCGGTCAAGCAGGAGGAGATGGCGCTAAGCGGGGAATAGAGCTGGAGTGACGGAGGTTTCAGACCTACAAGTAGCTCTTCAGACTCATTTGCATATCAATTCAAAGTTGATTTCTTAGCAATGGAGAACGGACTGGATATGTAACGCTATTGCTGGAATTATCTTTGAAAGAGCTACATGAGAATATAACTAGTTTGGGGGGGTGAAATCCTGCTGACAGATTCCCTTTACAGTGGTTTTACTGGGATATTAAAACATGTACATAAAATAATAAAGGTACACAACCCATCAGTGTGTAACCAAGTGCGGTGGAAGGAAGACAATACAGGTCTGTATACTTTGAACTGTATTACAAGCAACACATATATAATGCCCCATACACAATGCACGACAGTCAGCAGAATCTGGAGAAATCGGCAGGACCGGCCAACGATGTGATGTGTATGAGCCTCCGGACTGTCCCCTGACAAAGCATGTTGGGAGAAACAAAATGGATCAGACTGTGGGAACAAACGCCAAATTTCAGGGGAGATAAGCCGCCGCCAGAGCAGCCGAGCGCTAAGGGGGAAGCAGGAGAGATAGCCGCCTGCAGAGCGAGCGTTCAGCCGACACCAGTCTTGTGCACGGCCATCTTAATGCAGCCTCTTGCTCTTGGAACTACTTTGGCCCTTAGGCCGGAGTCACACTTGCTAGTAACTCGTGCGAGTCTCGCATCACCCGGCACGGCCGCACACTCTCCGGAGGGGAGCATCTCAGCTGCATAGAGATACATGCAACCGACCCGCTCCTGTCAGGAGGATGTGTGGCGATGCGAGACTCGCGCGAGTAGGGCTATGTGTCCACGTTGCTTTTTACCTGCTTTTTTGCTGCTTTTTCAAATGCAGCGTTTAATGCCGAAATGGTTGTGTTCTGCTTTTCAAGCAAAGTCTATGGGAATTTGGGTTTCTTGTCCGCACTATGCAGTTCAAAATGCTGCCTTTTTGTTGCAGAACTTTGGTCAAAAACTCAGCTTTTCAAAGAAGCAACATGTCAATTGTTTTTGCCATTTGCGTTTTGAACTGCAAAGCAGAGTTTTTGCCCAAATTTCTGCCAGGAAAAGGCGCAGTTTGAACTGCATAGTGGGCTCAAGAAACCCAAATTCCCATAGACTTTGCTTGAAAAGCAGAACACATCCATTTCGGCATGAAACGCTGCAGTTGAAAAAGCAGCAAAAAAGCAGGTAAAAAGCAACGTGCGGACATAGCCTTAGGCTGCTTTCACACCTTTGGTTTTTGCAGTGCGGCTAAATCTGGCTCTAAAACCTATGCAACGGATGCGGCGAAAAACCCGCATCTTTTGCATAAGTTTTTACATGCGGCCCGTCCGGTTTTTGCCGGTTGCGGCACGCTACTGAGCATGTGCAGTGCAATAAACTGCATGCGGCGGCCGGATGTGGTTTTTGCCGCATCGCGCCGCATCCGGCATCCGTAGGCATGCATTGGAAAAAGCTCCGCATCGGCCGGATGCGTTTTTTTCCCGCCGGACAAAAAAAAAAAAGTGCCAGGCAACGTTCCATCCGGCCGCCGCATGGGCTAAATATGCAGCAAAAACTGGACCGAACGCAAGGCCATGCGGCACAATACGGCACTAATGAAAGTCTATGCGGAAAAAACGCAACTGGCGGCAAAAAAAAAAGGTTGCGTTTTTTCTGCAAAGCGCCAGATTGTGCCGCTCAGCAAAAACCAGATGTGTGAAAGCAGCCTTACTAGCAAGTGTGACTCTGGCCTTACTTTCAGGTACAGGCCACTGCACAACCTAAATCTGCTCAGATCTATGTGCTCGCTGAAGTTTGTTTACATCAGGTTTAGGGGCCTTCTTCAAGTGGATTCTGTCGGAATCCGCTCCAAGCCAGGCAGTAGAGATCAGAGGATCACTTCGCACAAACCCAGTCCAGGTCACTGCTAACCGGCTGTGGTTGCTGCGTGCTGTTGTTGCCCGCATGATGACGACACACCAGGCCGGCGACTCAAACACCGCACCAAGAAACCTGGAAGGTCAGGAAATTAGTGCAGCGCCTCTCCACGGCCAGAGAGCAATCACCTGGACAGGGGCTGTGCAAAGCGATCTGCTCCTCTCTACTGGGCCCTGTCCGGTCATATGGCTGCAAACAACATTTCAGAAAAAAACCCTCTCCTAAAATGCCAAGGCCCCCCGTTTGTGACAGAATTCTGGTGTAAAAAGCTTTGAGAACTCACAATTCTTTTGCACAAAACGAGGCTTTCAGGCCATTATCGCTCCGTTCTGACAGTGAGCAGAGCTGGGATGGGGCATAGACACCCCATAAAGGAGGAGCACCGGAGGAACACGCCACTTCCCGCCTTACCCGATTATTCACTTAGGCTGCTTTCACACATCAGTTTTTTTGCCATCAGGCACAATCCAGAAAAAACCTGAAAAGCGGATCCGGCATCTATTGCCGCCGGATCCATTTTTTCCCCCCATGGACCTCTCTTAGCGCCGGATTGTGCCGAATTGCCTTGCGTTCCATCCAGCTTTCGTCGGATTCGGCAAAATTTGCTTGTCTGGAGGCCGGATGGAACGCTGAGGAGAAACGTTTTTTTTTTTGTCTCCGGCAAAAAAACGTATTGCGCCGGATCAATGGAAGCCTATGGACGCCGGATCCGGCATAATGCGGCAAAAAAAAAAAAAAAACCCGATACGGCTGCTGGATCTGTTTTTTTTTAACTGAGCATGCTCAGTAACACAACGGATCCGTCAAAAAACTGAAGGAACTGATGGAAAAAGCTAATACAACTGATACGTTTTTTTCGCCGGATCCGTCGCATCAGTTTTTTCCCTGGATCGTGCCTGATGCCAAAAACTGATGTGTGAAAGCAGCCTAAGGGCTCATGCGCACGTAACTGATGATTATTCTGCAGCGATTTGACAGCACATGTGCGCGTCAAATCGCTGCAAAAAGACTGCATAATGGATGCAGTTTTTTTGTAGGAAAAAGCCGATTTCATGCGCTCTGGCTGCCGCCCCCACCATAGACAGTGGGAGCTGCATCCATAGCGCACGGAATAAGTGACATGCTCATTTTATGAACGCACGGATTTGGGTCAAAATTTTAGCACCCAAATCGCTGCGTTCATAAAAGCAACGTGTGCACGTGTCATGCACAATCTACATAGATTGTGTAGGGGACGCAAGACGCATGCATTTACACTGCAGTGCAATACACAGCATAAATGCATGCAATACGCACATGTGCACATGAGCCCTAAGAGGCGTGCACCTTATAATGAATCTAGCACCTCTGACTGCAGCACACCTAGTCTAGAGTAACGTGACCAGCACCGGTCCTGATGAATTGGGGTCCAAGAGTTTAAGGCCATGTGCGCACTAGAAAGTGACTTTTTCTTAAGGAAAATCCGGACCCTCTGAAAGAATCCCGCACCTGCCGTAAAAAAAACGCACCAAAACCGCAACGAAATCTGCATGCGGTTTTTCCGCGGTTTGGTGCGGATTTTCCGGAGGTTGGTCCATGCAGATTTTTACCATTATCTATGGCAAAAACCACAGGTACCTGCGGGAAAAAAAGTGACATGTTCATTAATTCCGTGGGTAAATTTGCAGGTATAAAAAAAAAAAAAAAAAAAAAAAAGCAGTGTGCACACAGCTTTTTTTAATACCCATAGGTTTTGCTGGGAAATGTCTGCAGAAACATTTTCTGCAGCAAATCCGCGGTAAAATCCGAAGTAAAATCCGCAGCGTGCGCACATGGCCTAAAGGGGTTGTCAAGGGTTGGGCTTCAGATCTGCAGGGGCCGACTGCGGTTTTATGAATCATGACGTCGCACGCATTGAGGAGACCACAAGTAAGCGATTTGCCACATTCTGACCAGACGTGTCCGTCATCGCTCACGTCACCTGTATTCAGCAAGTCTGCAACCGCTTAATCAGCACGTGACCAAATATATGTAAATCGCATACTTGCGGTCACATGACCGCCCGCTCCCAGAGAATCTTGACTGTGTACACTGTGCGCATGGTGTGAGGATTCGCCAAATCTGCAGTCAGAGCGACTGCTGACAACCCACCAACCCCCCCCCCCCAAGGCAGAACATATGCAAATTAGATAGGTGACCGACTACTCAGACATGATAAAACATGCATAAAATAAGGATACATAGCACCCATGTCCAACAATGTGAAACCAAGGGCTGTGCAAGGAATACAAAACAGCGCTGTTTAATTTGAAACAATAAAAAAAAACAAAAAAAAACAAACGCTAGGAGAAGGAGGAGGAGCTCCTTAAGTGTTTTTTCACCCAACAAATTGAACATTTCTTGAACACCGGGGAAAAAAAAAAAAAAAAGGAGGAGCGTGTGATCACACCAAGTTTTTTTTTTTGCTGAGTTTTTGGAGCAGAAACTTCCAAGCTCTTGAGAAGGATTTAGAACAGCTCAGTGTGAACATTCCCCAAGAAATGTGCGACCAAACGCACATATCCATTACACCCAAATTTAGAATAGTGACTAGAAGTGAAGGGTGAGGACGGAATTGCTCGGGTGCTCGTTACTAGACTCGTGGAATGAGTGTAATTGAAGGCAATGACAGGGCAGATCATCTCTGGGGAGGGGGTGGTTTGACAGACTACATCCGAAAACAGTCTTACACCCCAGTGAGAGTCACTCAGACTGTGGAAGCCTCTCCCTGGGGTGCCGGCACACATCGTGCAGTGAAGCACGGCTGTGCGTGGGGTTCATTGTTTTATGGACGAAACATCAGAGTAGCCGCAATACTCTGCTGAGCTCCGCAAGTACCCGAGCATCCCAATGGAGCACCGAAAAGTAGCGAGCACGCTCACTCATCATTAGTGACTAGTAGTGAGTGACCACTGCCATGATCAGGTGCTCGGTCCTTGTAACGAGCAGTCGGACAGGCTCGACTCCTGTACCAGGTATAATGGAAGTCAATGGGGAAGGCATGCATTTATCTTTAGCATCCAACTTGCTCGTTTCAAGTACCAAGCACCCGAGCATGGTAGTGCCCGCTCATCACTAGTTACGAGTACTGAGCACCCGAGCATGGTAGTGCCCGCTCATCACTAGTTACGAGTACCGAGCACCCGAGCATGGTAGTGCTCGCTCATCACTAGTTACGAGTACTGAGCACCCGAGCATGGTAGTGCCCGCTCATCACTAGTTACTAGTACCAAGCACCCGAGCATGGTAGTGCCCGCTCATCACTAGTTACAAGTACTGAGCATGGTAGTGCCCGCTCATCACTAGTTACGAGTACCGAGCACCCGAGCATGGTAGTGCTCGCTCATCACTAGATACGAGTACCGAGCACCCGAGCATGGTAGTGCTCGCTCATCACTAGTTACGAGTACCAAGCACCCGAGCATGGTAGTGTCCGCTCATCACTAGTTACAAGTACTGAGCATGGTAGTGCCCGCTCATCACTAGTTACTAGTACCGAGCACCCGAGCATGGTAGTGCCCGCTCATCACTAGTTATGAGTACCGAGCACCCGAGCATGGTAGTGCCCGCTCATCACTAGTTACGAGTACTGAGCATGGTAGTGCCCGCTCATCACTAGTTACTAGTACCGAGCACCCGAGCATGGTAGTGCCCGCTCATCACTAGTTATGAGTACCGAGCACCCGAGCATGGTAGTGCCCGCTCATCACTAGTTACAAGTACTGAGCATGGTAGTGCCCGCTCATCACTAGTTACTAGTACCGAGCACCCGAGCATGGTAGTGCCCGCTCATCACTAGTTATGAGTACCGAGCACCCGAGCATGGTAGTGCCCGCTCATCACTAGTTACGAGTACTGAGCACCCGAGCATGGCAGTGCCCACTCATCACTAGTTAAGAGTACAGAGCACCCGAGCATGGTAGTGCCCGCTCATCACTAGTTACGAGTACCGAGCACCCGAGCCTGGTAGTGTCCGCTCATCACTAGTTACGAGTACCGAGCACCCGAGCATGGTAGTGCTCACTCTTGACTAGTTACTAGTACCGAGCACCCGAGCATGGTAGTGCTCACTTATCACTAATAGTAAACTGAATTTATCCATAGGCATCTATATGTCCCTTATTCAGCTAACCAAGGCCAAAACTGACGGGTTGGCCCTTACAGGGATAAAATAACTCAGCTTTATTTATTTCCTTGCAGGACACTGGGCCAACCACAAAAAATATACACAACTCATTACTTTTTGGGAGGTTTTTCTCTCTACAGTGTGAAATGTTTGCCACTCTGTATCTGAAGGAAGTGTCAGCTGGGGTGTGAATAGGGCCAGCAGTAGTGGTCTGCCAGTGTGCTGAGAATTTGGGAGCAATGATGAATGACAGATCGTGAGCATACAATATGGGGCAAAAATATATAGTAATGGCATTGATGGTATTTGCTGTCAATACTACAGCCATCACTCATGAGGGTAATCAACCGAATGTCTGGGAAGGGGTCCAGGGTTACAAGCCTGGCAAGCGCCTGACCTTTCTGGGATAAGGGTGATCACCAGGGATTTAAAAGGGACTGTCAGCCCAATATGATTGTGCAAACCAAATACAGGCGCTGTGTGCATCACGGCAGCCAAATATTTAGGTGCACCGTTCCACCTACTTGTTTTCTACCCATCTCCACCCTTTCCTAGATGCCAATCAAGCAAGAGGGAAAACAAGTAGGTGGGACCGTGCACCTAAATGCCTGTATGAAGCACCGAGCACCTATATTTGGTTTGTGCAATCATCCTGTGCAGACAGCGTCCCTTTAAAATGTTCCTGCTCTTGAGACATCCTAAGTGATGAGCGAGCAAGAACCATTGACTATAGTGAAATAACGCACGGGCAAAAACGCATGTGTTTTTTCGATGCACTTCAAACAGAGGTGCGTTTCTCTGCCAGAGGGTGCGTTTCTCTGCCAGAGGGTGCGTTTCTCTGCCAGAGGGTGCGTTTCTCTGCCAGAGGGTGCGTTTTTTGTTGAAGAAATAAAAACGGCAGTGTGTACATACCCTTACACAGCAGACTACCAGATAAATGGCTGTTCATGTGATAAAAGGACGTCTAAAAAGGAACTTGTCACCTACTCACCTGCGGGGCGGATCAATACGTTCCAATAGGTGCTGCTGGTCTCGGCCGGCGCTTCCTCTATCCTTGTGATTGCCATCCTCCTTCTTGCTTTGTGTGGATGATGCATACATCATCAGACAAGTGCCCTCCATTGCACTCTCCTCTCTGCCATGCTGAGGGCAGAGCAAAGTATTGTAGTGCGCATGCGGTCTTTGACCTCTTCTCGCGCCTGCGCATTACAGTACTTTGATCTGCCCTCAGCAGGGCAAAGAGAAGTGCGAGTGCACAGAAGCGCAACGGAGGACAGTGTGGATGAAGTAGGATGCGTCATCCACACCAAGAAGGATGGAGGACAGCCATCGCAAGGACAGGGGAAGCGCTGGATCAAGAGCAGCAACGCCCATCGGACTGGACCACCCAACAAATGAGTATGTGACAGGTTCACTTTAAGGCTATGTGCGCACATGTGCATATTGCATGCAGTTACGCTGCGTTCTGCACCGCAGCGTAACTGCATGCGTCCTGCGTCCCCAGCACAGTCTATGGAGATTGTGCATGAGACGTGCGCACGTGGCGTATTAGAACGCAGCGATTCGGCTGCTGCCCGAAGCGTGCGTTCTGAGTAGTGACATGTCACTTCTTTCCTGCGCTTTGCATGCTGTCTATAGGGAGAGTCAGCATGCAGAGCGCACGAATTCTGCAGACACCAGGCGCTTCAGAACGGAGCTTTTCAGCTGCACTCTGAAGCGGACCTTTTGTGTGCGGTGCAGAGGCACACGTGCGCACATAGCCTTCGGCCCTGTAAGCACTAGGTGTTTTTAGCCGCGGATTTACCCGCGGATTTGCTGCGGAAATTTCTTGAGAAATGTTTGAAATCTTTCTGCAGACATTTCCCAGCAAAACCTATGGGAAAAAAAAAAAGTAGCTGTGCACACACTGCGTTTGTTTCTCAAGAAAATTCTTTGTGAAGATTTTCTTGAGAAAACGAGCATGTCCATTATTTTCCGCAGGTAGCTGCCGTATATCCCCGGTATTTTACTCCATTCACTGTAATGTAATCGCGAAATTCCGGGGGTATACCGCAGGTAGCAAATGATGCGCGGTATACCCCCGGTGTAGCCACGATTTACCTGCGGTAATGTACATCGCTGCCTGCGGTTTTGCAGGAAGTGATGTCATTATGACAGAAGAGGAAGCGGAGCAGAGTAAACACACACAGATCACACTCCCTAGACGCCGCACAGAAGCACTTCCGTGTGACCTCCAGGTGCCCGTGCAGTCTGTGTCCCGCTCCGGCCCCGCGGCTGCCCGCCCTGCAGTGTGTCAGTGACTGCCCGCAGTGTCAGCAGCTTGTCACGCTGCAGCGCTAGCAGACACTGACACAGCAGTGCGTGCAGCCGCGGGGATAACGGGTGCTTCTGTCAGGAGGTGAGATGAGATCATTACCTGCTGTGACGACCTCCTTCCTCCTGACGTCACCGCTGTCTTTGCCCGTCTCGCGAGTGGCCCGAGACTGTCACACTAGCGGTGACGTCACGGGCTCTCGCGATACTGCTGACAACGGGGTGGGCATAGAAGGCAGTGACAGCGCTGATGGCAGGACTGCAGGAGATCATCACCGCAGGTAATCATCTCAGCTAACCTCCTGAAGTCAGCGCTCGGCATCCCCTGCAGTGACATGGGTTGACCTATTGATGTTAGCTCAGGTCACTGCATTACTCTCCCAGCCAATGGGGAACCTTCTGTTCTTCACTTACTGGGACAGTGACTATGGTACGAATCGTCGTGGGACCCCCCCCTTATTGGATTACGCCAGACCCGGATTTGATTGTTCTTGTCAATAAATTGGTGAACAAGGGAATGTGGGGAGTGTTTTTTCAAATAAAACTTTTTTTGTTGTCTATTTTTTATTTCTTACTGACTGGGTTGGTAATGTCAGGTATTTGATAGACGCGTGACATCACTAACCCCAGGGCCTGATGCCAGGTGACATTACACATCTGGCATCAACCCCATATATTACCCAGTTTGTCACCGCACCAGGGTAACGGGATGAGTTGGGGCGAAGCGCCAGGATTGGCACGTCTAATGGATGCGCCACTTCAGGGGCGGCTGCGGCCTGCTATTTTTAGGCTGGGGAGTGTCCAATAACAGTGGACCTCCCTAGTCTGAGAATATCAGACCCCAGCTGTCCGCTTTACCTTGGCTGGTGATCCAATATGGGGGGGGACCCCACGTTTTTTGTTTTAAATTATTTATTTAATGTAAAATAACAGCATGGGATGCCCTCTGTTTTGGATTACCAGCCAAGGTGAAGCTGCCAGATGAGTTCTGCAGGCTGCAGCAGTCTGCTTTACCCTAGCTGGCTACAAAAGATGGGGGGACCTCACGTCATTTTTTTTTTATTTATTTATTTTTTGGCTAAATACAAAGCTAGGCACCCTTTAATGCCACATGAAAGTCACTAAAGGGTGCCAGCTTAGAATATGCAGGGTGGTGGGACATTATATAGGTCTTTCTCATCTATCTATCCATCTTTCCCTCTATCCATTATCTGTCTATCTATTATCTATATTATTTATTACAGTTCAGCATAAAAAAAACGCACGGACCAACTTGCGGGAAAACCGCAGCAAAACCGCATGCGTTTTTCCTGCAGTTTTGGTGCGGTTTTTTACCGCAGGTGCGGTAATCTTCAACTCCCAGAAGTTTCTCAAGAAATTTTCTTGAGAAAAATCACTTTTCTAGTGCGCACATAGCCCTAGTCCACCAGTTTGTACCGTGCGGTTTATAATGGGGGGGGGAGGTTGGAGCCACACGCTGGGTGCCGACCCCATGATGTCCAGAGGTCCTAATAGAGTACACAGCATGGAGCGCTCTTCACGAGTCAGCCTATTAAGCTAAATTCACACTGCGTCTTTTTCTATTTATTTTGTCCAAGTGGTGCCATTGCAAAAAAAAAAAAAAGTCTGGAAAAGCAATCAGAAGATGCTCAAAAGAATCATCCTATTCATTTATAGGTAAAAACGACAAGTTGGTGATTAGTTCAGGCTTTTTAGGCTATGTGCCCAGGTGGTGTTTTTTCCACATGTTTTTGCTTGCTTTTTTAAAACAAGGAAAAAACATCCTAGCAAAGTCTATGAGAATCGTGACTTGCTGTGCACACGCAGCTTCTTTTTTCCCTTGCAGATTTTGTTGCTGAAAAAAGAAGCAGCGAGTCAATTGTTTCTGCATTTCTATAATCCCCTGCAATGCTTTATCACTACAGTGGATTATATTGCAGCACTCCGCCTCACACACCATGCATACAACATGGTGTGTGAGGCTCTCCGTAGCTCAGTAACCCAGGGTCGTCTTAGTGACGACCCAGGGTTACCATGGCAGCAATTGGGTCCCTGTGATCGCATTACAGGGACCAGATTGCCAAGGTAAGCGAGTCCTCTCCCTACCCCCTGAATGCTGTGACTGCACTGATTGCAGCATTCAGGGGGTTTACACTGCTGGGAGCGGCACGGTGACCGCTCCGAGGACAGAGAGCCGGGTCCCGGCTTTGACACCAGCAGGAGACCCAGCAGTGGTGGCAGGGGTACAGCGCTTTTTTTGTGTGCAGAAAAGAAGCACAAAAAGCAACGTAGGCACAGAGCCTTAAACACTTCAAGCTTTCAATAATGCCAAGTGTTTAAAAGTAACATGTCCATTCTTCAAACGTCTTCCGCTAGGAAGATGCTCGATAATTTACAATGCAAATCAATGGGAAAGCTAAAACAAAAGCAATAAGAGCAGAGCGTCTTTTTGAATGTTTCAGCCTCAGATTAAACAAGCAGATTATTCATTACTCTAATGGGTTTAATAAAAGGCTCTAAAATGACAAAAATACTCCCCAAAAAATACGACTGGTAAAAAGCACTTCAAGAAATGCCTCCAAAAATGAAGAAAATACCAGGAATTAATAAAATGTATATATAATTGCCTTATTCTGTCTGTCTTGCTCCAAAATGACGTCATTACAGTGACAACCGTCACCACACCGCGTGCGCTAAAGAGCCTGCGACCAACGGCTCAGCTAAGGCTTCCTGTATACGTAACCAGGGTACACATTGGGTTACTAAGCAAAGCGCTTTGCTTAGTTACCCGATATTTACCCTGGCTACGGGTGCAAGGATCCAGCGCTAAGCGGTGTACGCTGGCAACAAAGGTAGATATTGGGTAACTAAGCAAAGTGCTTTGCTTAGTTACCCGATATTTACCCTGGCAATGTGTCCAAGGAGCCTAACTGAAGAGCCCGAATTTCGGGCCGACAGGACAACGCCCGAAACTTCCCCGCTCAGCTCCGTTTTGCTTTTGGGGAGAGAGGGGAGAGAGGGAGAGAACCGCAAATCCCCCAAGTGACTGCAGTGAGCAGCGCGATCAGCTGTGCCGTCACTCAGGTGACCCGCAACCACAGCTGCAGTCCTCCACCCGAGAGCTGTGTCCGCGGGTCACCTGAATGAGGGCACAGCTGATTGCTCGGCTCACTTCAGTTGCTGCGTGGAGCTGATAGAGAGCGGTCGTGTTCTACTGCCGCTCCTGTCAGCTTCATGTAGCAGAGCTAAAATCGTCGTGGGACCTCTGTGGATTACGTCGGACCTGGAGGGGTAGTGGTGAAAGAGGTTTTTTTTTTGTCTTTTATTCCAAATAAAGGATTTTTTCGGGTGTGTGTGTTTATTTTCTTTAACTTACAGGTTAATCATGGAAGGTATCTCGGGGAGACGTCTGCCATGATTAACCTAGGACTTAGTGGCAGCTATGGGCTACTGCCATTAACTCCTTATTACCTCAATTGCCACCGCACCAGGGCAATTCGGGATGAGCCGGGTAGAGTCCCGGGACTGTCGCATCTAATGGATGCGGCAATTCTGGGTGGCTGCTGTCTGGTATCGTTAGGCTGGGGGGCTCCCCATGCTGAGAAAACCAGCCTTCGGCCATGTTGCTTTATCTTGGCTGGTGTCAAAATTGGGGGGACCGCACGTCATTTTTTTAAAATTATTTATTTTACTGCATTATATAGACCCGCCCACCGGCGGCTGTGACTGGTTGCAGTGAGACAGCTGTCACTTAGCGTGGGGGCGTGTCTGACTGCAACCAATAATAGGCGCCGGTGGGCGGGGGAAGCAGGAAATACGAGATTGAATAATGAGTGGTCGGCATTTTCAAAAGAGGAAAAGCCGCCGGAGCTTTGTGACAGCCATGCAGCGCTGCGCCCGTGATCGGTGAGTATGAGAGAGGGGGGAGAGAGACCAGGAATGATTTAAAACTGTTTTAAATCGTTCTGCTGGACCTGCTGAGCATGCTCAGTAGAACGTGACGGAATTTGTCAGCGGATTCCGCCACTTAGCGCATAGCGGCGGAATCCGCCACCATAGACAATCATTAGACACCTTGGCGGATTCCAACGGAATCTATCAATGTGCGTTATTTTAACGACCCAAAAAACGCTACATGCAGCCTTCCCTCCGCCCGATGCTGCGTCAAAATAACGACGCAACGTCGTCCAGCGGATGCAACGCAGACACTTGCGTTACAGTATGTCGTCAATACAAGTCTATGGAGAATAGCGCAGTGCGTTATCGGACTGCGCTATTCTCCATAGCGGCGGATTGCGCTGAACGCAAGTGCGAAAGCGCCCTTACCCCGCAGGATGGGGGCACATGTCAGGATGGTGGCTGCACCACGATGGGGGCACATACCAGCATTGGGTCACATCACAGCATCAGCATATTTTTACTTAACTTTACACTGTTCATGGCCTTCTTTCATTACAAGCCATGGACATCATTAAACATTACTCATCTATTAAAACTGTTCCTTCTGTTTGTCATTTTAAAACCAATAAACAATTATAAGAATACTAAATTACACCCTAACCCATCCAGTCCATTCATTACCTTATTATTCACTCTGCTAACCTACATACCCATTGTACACTACCCGATTTGTTAGAATCCGGCCACCTTCTAGTTAAAAATAAAATTCTGGGGTAGCGGCAGTTTTGGGGTTTTTTTTGTATCGGGTCATCATCAAAATCCTCCTCAGAAAGTCATGCAAGTCTGGTCTGATTTAGAGAAATCCATATTTCTCTTCCCATGAGGGGTTTTTTTTCACTACCTAAATAGGTTTTGATAAACACCGGGGGGGGAATGAAAGTGTCACTTTTTTAAAGCAGATTCTAATGGAAACCTCTCCAAACAAATGGCTGCAGAGAGAAATGTGTCAGGAAAAGAAAACCTCACAAAAAAGGAGCATGTTAAATTTTGACAACCCTAAAAAATAAATAAGATCCTAACCCGTCTGTGTGTAGATACCAATAATCGGATGTATGTGAGGGGGTCGGTGCTGCTGCCGTTCCACCCTCACACATGGCTGTCTCTGAGGGGTCTGTACTGCTGACATTCTATATTCATTCAACTGTCTGTGGGCGGGGGTGTTCGGTGCTGCTACTGTTCTGCCCTCACACCCGCCCAAGTGTATTGAGGGGGTCAGTGCTGCTGCCGTTCCGTCCTCGCACCCAAGTATATGGGGGGGGGGTAAATCGGTGCTCCTGCCATTCTGCCCTCACATCCGGGTATATTGAGGAGGGGTCAATGCTGGTGCCATTCTGACCTCGCACCCGCCCCCCAAGTTCCCAAGTATATTGAGGGGGTCAGTGCCGCTGCCATTCCGTCCTCACATCCGGGCGTATTGGGGGGGGGGGGGGGTCGGTGCTGCTGCCATTCTAACCTCGCACCCGCCCAAGTTTATTGAGGGGGTCGGTTCTGCTGCCGTTCCGTCCCCACGTCCGGTTGTATTGAGGTAGAGGGGGGGGGGGGTGGGTTGGTGCTGCTGCCATTCTGCCCTCACACCAAGGTGTATTTGCTGCTGCCGTTTTGTCCTCACACCCGGGTGTACTGAAGGGGTCGGTCCTGCTCTGGGTGTATTGAGGGGTCGGTGCTGCTGCCGTTCCACCCTCACACCCAGGTGTATTGAGGGTCGGGAAGGGGGGGGGGGGGGTGTCAGTCCTGGTGCCGTTCCGCCCTTACACCCGGGTGTATTGATGAGTCGGTGCTGCTGCCGTTCCACCTTCACGCCCGGGTGTATTGAGGGGGTTGGTCCTGGTCTGGGTGTATGGAGGGGGGATTGGTGGTGCTGCTGCTGTTCCACCCTCACACCCGGATGTGTCAGATAAGGACTCTAGATTCTGAGCCCCAAAGAGGACGGTGTTGCCAATGTATGTAAAGTGCTGTGGAATAGCGCTATATAAATTAATATTATATTGTTAATTAGATTATTATATTTCTATTGACCATCGCTCTCCCAATACATGTGGTGCCGAACCCCTTGAATGCCGCTCTAATATTTGCGGGACCCTTTCCTGATTGTTTATTGGGGTCTTCCTAAAAAAACGAAAGCCGTAAAAATTAAAATAAACTCCTCAGTATAATAAGTGGCTAGGGCCCGGCACGGTTTCGGGTGGCGGTGTCCAATGTGCCGCCCCCATACATAACGACACAGCAGCCATTGGACGATACAGTCACATGACATCACCAGTACGCCGGTTCGTACCACTGTGGATAGTGGGGGGAGCATTTACAGTTTATTCTGTCATGTGCAGGTTTCACACCAGGAAATGCAGCTTCTTGCTGACACATCCTTCCCTCTATCAGCCACAGATAAGGTCAGCTTCTATTCCAGCACTGAGCAGGCGGCTGCCCTCAGATCTGCCATGACGCCTGCAGCCGCCCCCGCCCCCCTTTCTTTTAACACCTCGCTGTCCCCTCTTCCCATTTAAGGTCTGTCCCCAGCAGCTGCCCAAGGATCACTATTTGGCAAGGCATACAAGAGAGAAAGAGGGGGAGGGCCCAGCGCAGCTGTCACTCTCGGAGCATGCGTACTAACAGCATTCTTCAGCCACCTCCTACGAGCATGCGCAGTAAGGAAGAAAGCGCCCGGTTGCAGCAGTGCGCAGGCGCGACTTCAGTGTTCTCGAGGAACGAGCGAATGTTGACAGGCTTGCCGCATGCGCAGTTTCTCCACCACGGGATCACTATTTGGCAAAGGTTCCGCGCTGCCCTTGGCTCCGCCGAGACCCTCTATGCGGTGACCTCCCCCATCACCTCCCTCCCGGCATCACGCCAAAGCAACGCTCTACGTTTCCCTCTGCAGAACAGAAGCCACCCTGCCCACCGAAGGGAAAAAAATCCTTCCCGGTTTGTTTCGCCGTGTGTGATACGGTCTCCTTCCCTCATAGACTGTACGTCTCACCTTCTGAATCCTTTTCAACGCCATGTTGTCCCAGAACCGGCGGAGCGCGCTGTGCAGGGGCAGCAAGAGCCCGACACTGACACGTAGCCCCGCCCAAACTTCACACTGCGCAGGCGCACGTAACACCGGGTGTTGCTGGGAAGTGTAGTTTCTGTAATAAGAAACTGCGCAGCCTCAGTACGAATCCAGTGCGCGAAGCACTCTGGGAGTTGTAGTTTTTTCCCCCACCTTTTATATACTGCTGTGTATTGCGCATGCTCGTTAGGGATTTTATGTATTTTGGGGAACAGGAAGCATTTTGCGGTTTTAATTGATAGTTTTTCACTTTTGGACTAGGTTTACATTTAAAAAAAATTAACTTGCCTTCATAATGTGTGGGAAAGCCACCTATGCTCCCACTGTAATGTAGAAAGTTGGCTGTTTCCAATAGCAACCAGCAGACCTGTATATGCAGCTCAGGACTGTCCATGCCGCTCCATACGTAGCTGTACTTTTGCTGCGGTTTTTGGTAACCCTTTATAACACCCCCCTCCTTATACCCCGATGTGGAAAGCACAGTTTTGCCTCTCACGACACGTGACTGCTGCCATGGCAGGACCATGGCGGGACCGTGGCAGGACCATGGCGGGACCGTGGCAGGACCGTGGCAGGACCATGGCGGGACCGTGGCAGGACCATGGCGGGACCGTGGCAGGACCATGGTGGTGTCAGCCTAAGGCTTTGTTCACACTGAGTCTTTTTCTGACACTTTTGAGCTGCTCTGCTTATAATTTCAGTGGGAAAACGATTTACTGTTCCTTTGTTCAGTTTATTGAGCGACTTTTATCGGCTTCAATTTTCCAAAGTCACTAAGAAGTGCCCTGCGCCTTCTCCAGGCGTCCTCCGCTCTGCAAACGCTTTATACAATTCAATACAAGTCAAAAGGATGGCTCCAGAGATGCCCGGACATCTGAGAATTTTGTTAGTGTTTTTGCTGGGAAAATACAAACGCTCGCTTACTGAAAGTAGCTAAAAAATGTCCAGAAAACAAAAGCAAAAAGGACACCACAGAAACGCCGAAAAAAAAGGTTAAAGGGAACCTGTCAGGTGCAATATGCACCCAGAACCACAAGCAGTTCTGGGTTCATATTACTAATCCCTGCCTAGCAGTCCCTGTATACAATAGCATAGATAAAGGGATCTTTAGAAAAAGTATTTCTAAAGATCCTTTATGATATGCTAATGATTGAGAGCACTAGTCACAAGGGCATTAGCTGTTCCCTTGGCTAGTCCACCCTCTTAGCTATTCAGTGCCCATTGCCCTGCGTCACCGGCGGTGACGCGCGTACCTGTGTCCGTTGTCACCGCTTCTGAACGCCAGACTTAGGCTAGTTTCACACTTGCGTTGAACGGCATCCGTTGCATTGCGTTGTGTGACGGATGCAACGGATGCGTTGCATATAATGGCACAACGGATCATACAAAACAACGGAAAGCTTTTTTTTAATTTTTTATTAATTTATTTATTTTTTCTTCTTTACAGTTTTACTGGCAGCAGACTATTGTGAACGATCAGCTAATCACCCGGCTGCCGGGCGCTCAGCTGAGCGCTCTCACATGCCGGCTGCCGGGCGATCAGCTGAGCGCTCTCACATGCCGGCTGCCGGGCGATCAGCTGAGCGCTCTCACATGCCGGCTGCCGGGCGATCAGCTGAGAGCTCTCACATGCCGGCGGCCGGGTGCTCAGCTGAGAGCTCTCACATGCCGGCTGCCGGGCACTCAGCTGAGCGCTCTCACATGCCGGCGGCCGGGCGCTCAGCTGAGAGCTCTCACATGCCGGCGGCCGGGCGCTCAGCTGAGAGCTCTCACATGCCGGCTGCCGGGCACTCAGCTGAGCGCTCTCACATGCCGGCGGCCGGGCGATCAGCTGAGCGCTCTCACATGCCGGCTGCCGGGCGATCAGTTGAGAGCTCTCACATGCCGGCTGCCGGGCACTCAGCTGAGCGCTCTCACATGCCGGCTGCCAGGCGCTCAGCTGAGCGCTCTCACATGCCGGCTGCCGGGCGATCAGTTGAGAGCTCTCACATGCCGGCGGCCGGGCCCTCAGCTAAGCGCTCTCACATGCCGGCTGAACCTTCGGCCACCGAGAGACAAAATAAAGTTTCTGTGATTTTTTTTTAAAAAAAAAAAAGATGAGCATGCGCAGTGAAAAATATAGGATTCCGCCACTCAAAAAACGTTACATGCTGCGTTCCTTCCGCCCAGTGGACGCAGCACAGCGTCGGTCAGCGGAAGCAACGCAGGTACTTTTGGCACAATCCGTGATCCATACAAGTCTATGGAAAACAGCGGAATCCATTAACGGACTCCGCTGTTTTCCAAAAGGGCGGATTGTGACGGAAGGAAAAAAATGCAAGTGTGAAAGTACCCTAAGGGTGAGTGGCCATGATCAGAAGTCCCGGCACTTCCGCTCATGCGCACTATGAAGCCTGGTGTACACATCCTGGCTTCAGAGATGTCTAGTGCGCATGACCGGAAGGGCTGGTGACACGCCCACAGGGTCCCAAGGGTTACTCACACCGGGCCGGTGTCGATTCGGGTTGTCACAGCGGCCAGGCCCGGTTCCGTGACCCCGGCGTGTCAATAAATGGGGGAATGATGAGGACAGGGGTTGTAGTTATTCGTGACACCACCTGAGGTGTGCGGCCAAGTCTTAGCCGCTGCTGCGGGAGGTCCTCTCTGGGTCGGATAATAACGCAGCTCGAATGGTATAGCTCTCCACAGGCAGAGCTCAAGCCCCAGGGAGGATGTTGGAAGTAGTAGACCACTCAATTAAAGGAGCGTAGTGTTGGAGGCGGTGAAGAAAGGGAGCGACACAGGGGTTGCAATCAAAGTTCTTTATTCACTGATATGTCGCTGCCTTTGGACTGCCGATCCCCGCTGTTATGGGCTCCAGCCAATCCCGAATAGGTCAGAGGTCAGAACCGGTGGGTTTCTCTGTGAGTCCTTCCTCCCTGCGCGGTGTGGTATGAGTCCCGGCAGCTTGAATCTACGCTGGGACCTGAGTCTTTGGATTTAACTCTGTTCCTGTCCCGTATGATAGGCAGCGCGAGACCGCTATTGGTGCCACTATTGTGTCACGACTCCTGGCTCTAAATGCTGCTGTGCCCCGGGCAGTTGGTGTGGGCCAGAAGACTTGAACTCTTCTGCCCGTCGGATTCTGCAGGTGGGATATGCAGTGCTCACCAGCCTAGGGCACCACACCCTGTTCTCTGTGCGCCCGGTCCTGAGGGAGCTATATCGTAGCTCTCTCCTCAGCGACCGTGTCCTCCTGCGTCTCACTTGTTCCCTGTCCGTCACTATCTGACGACTGACTGAATGGCTGTGTGTGTGTGTGTCGCCTTACTTCCCGTGTCCAGCTCCTCCCCCTTGGGTTCCTGAACTAGTGAGCAGGGGGTCCACTACATTAGTGATGGCCGCCCCCCAAGTCTCTACCCTAGCCCAGTCCCGGTGAGAGGGAACTAAACTGTGTGTTTTGGTAGCTTGTGGTGGTTTTACCGACGATGACCTCCTCCGTATCCGAGATGAATACAGCACCCTAGATGAGGTGCAGTACCGTGTGGCACCTGAAACCGCAGGGGCGCCATATCGGGACTAGAGTTGAGCGAGTACCTAACTATTTGTACTTGCTATTCTCATAACGAGTACTGTCTAATACTAGCGTTTTCGTTCCAAATAGTGTGTGCAATGCAAGTCAATGGGGAAAAACTCGCAATGTAACGAGTAACCCGAATGCCGTACTATTCGTGCGAGTAGCAAATAGTGTGGCACTCTTGTTACTCTGCGAGTTTTCCCCAGTGACTTGCATTGCACACGCTATTTGAAACGAATACGCGAGTATTAGACAGTACTCGTTATGAGTATACCAAGTATGAATAGTTAGGTACTCGCTCAACTCTAGCCGGGACTTCGGATCATGCGCACTGACCCTATTGCCCAACGTCTGAGGCGGTGACAGCGGACACAGGTACGCACGCTGATGACGATAGGCAATGGGCATTGAATAGCATGTTAGTACTCCCTTGTTAGCGTACTAACATGCTAAGAGGGAGGACTAGTTGGAGAAAATAAAGCCCGTACGACTAGGCCCTGGCCTCATTACCAAATTATAAATAATCTTTATAAATACTTTTTCTATAGATCCCTTCATCTATGCTACTAGATACAGAGACAGTTAGGCAGGGATTAGGATTATGTACCCAGAACTACTTGTGGTTCTGGGTGCATATTGCACCTGACAGGTTCCCCTTAAAATAACCTCAAATAGCTAACATAGACAAAATAGCGCTCAGGAAATTACCAAGAAAAAAATATTAAAAAATATGTTAGAGGAAAAACCCACCAGCATCGGCTTGTTCATCTTCTTGTTAAAAAGTTTGGCCGAATTACTGGCCTGGAAAAAATGTATGCCCATACCCGTATGGGCATGGAAAGCTTTTTAAGATGGGTTCTGCTTGCAACCTGCCTGAAAAAGTGCCAAAAAATAAACATATGCTACAAAGTAAAAACGACTTGCCGTGCATGTTCTGTGTTTTTGAAGTTCTCTTAAGGCCAGATTCACATTCTGAGTATTTGGTGAGTTTTTACCTCAGTATTTGGTGAGTTTTTACCTCAGTATTTGTAGCCAAAACCAGGAGTGGGTGATAAATACAGAAATGGTGCCCGTGTTTCTATTATACTTTTCCTTAGATTGTGCCACTCCTGGTTTTGGCCACAAATACTGAGGTAAAAAGCTCACATTTAGGCTATGTGCGCACTAGATAATGGACTTTTCTTAAGAAAAATCCGCACTCTCTGTCAGACTACCGCATCCGCGGCAAAAACCGCGGTAAAACCGCATCCGCGATTTTGCCACGGTTTTTCCGTGGGTTGGTCCCTGCGGTCGTTTTTTTTACTATTTTCTATGGCAAAAACCGCAAGTACCTGCAGAAAAGAAATGACATGCCCATTAATTCCGCAGCGGAAATTCCGTGGGTAAATCCACAGGTAGGGTATGGGGAATGACTGCAGAAATGTTAGACACATTTTCTGCAGCAAATTCGCTGCAAAATCCGCGGTAAATCCGCAGCGTGCGCAGATAGCCTTAGGCCTCCTTCAGACGTCCATGTTAAAAACGCTCATATTGACAATCCGTTTTGGCCATCCATGTGTCCATGTGACAGGCATCGGAAAAAAAATGCATAATATTGAAATTAATAGTTTTTTATATGTTAAAGATGTGCAAAGCCAAAAAATGATAGGTAAATGCAAGAGAGATCAAGTGAGGACAATAAGTATTAGATACACTGCCAATTTTGCAAGATTCCCCGCCTACAAAGAATAGAGAGATCTGTAATTTTTATCGTAGGTACTCTGCAGCTGTGACAGACAGAATCCCCCCCCCCAAAAAAAACAAAAAAAAAACAAAAACAGAAAATCCCTTTGTATGATTTTAAACAATGAATTTGCATTTTATTGCATGAAATAAGTATTTGATCACCACCAACCAGCAAGAATTCTGGCTCTCACAGACCTGTTATTTTTTTCGTTAAGAAGCCTCCTACTCTGCACTCATTACCTGTGTTAATTGCACCTGTTTGAGCTCGTTACTTGTATAAAAGACACCGGTTCATACAATCACACTCCAACTTCTCCACTATGGCCAAAACCAAAGAGTTGTTTGAGGCTATGTGCGCACGCTGCGGATTTTGCCGCAGATTTGCTGCAGAAAATGTGTCTAACATTTCTGCAGTCATTCCCCAGCAAGACCTATGGGTATAAAAAAATGCTGTGCGCACACTGCGTTTTCTTATACCTGCGGATTTACCCACGGAATTCCCGCTGCGGAATTAATGTGCATGTCACTTCTTTTCTGCAGGTGCTTGCGGTTTTTGCCATAGATAATGGTAAAAATCCACAGTGACCAACCTGCGGAAAAACCGCGGCAAATCCGCACCATCCGCGGCAAAACTGCATTCGGATTTAGTTGCGTTTTTTTACCGCAGGTGCGGGATTCTTTAAGAGGGTCTAGATTTTCCTTGAGAAAAAGTCAATTTTTAGAGCGCATATGGTCTAAGGACACTAGAAACAAAATTGTAGACCTTCACAAGGCTGGGATGAGTTACAGGACAATATGCAAGCAGCTTGGAGAGAAGGCAACAACTGTTGGTGCAATTATTAGAAAATGGAAGAAACACAAGATGACTGTCAATCTTATTCAGTGATGCAAAATAGAACCAGGCATTCCATAGTAAAAAAAAATAATTCTTTTTTATTTACAACAGCATGCAGTTTATGAAATTAAACACAGCAGGTTCTTACTGAAGAAGGTTGACTCGCTGAACAAAATGTTTATTTTCATGAACTGCATGCTGTTGTAAATAAAAATAATTCAAATTTTCACTACCTGGAGTGCCTGGTTCTATTTTGCACCACAGATTTGGACCCTACCAGAGCACCCTGAAATTAGTCAGAAGTGGCGTGCTACATTAATTGAGTGTCAATCTTACACGGTCTGAGGTTCCATGCAAGATGTCGCCCCATGGGGTAAAGATGATTCTGAGAAAAGTCAGCAATCAGCACAGAACTACATGAGAGGACCTGGTCAATTACCTGATGAGAGCTGGAACCACAGTCTCAAAGATTACAGTTAGTAACACTCTACACCTTCATGGATTAAAATCCTGCAAGCCCAAGAACACCATCCCAACTATGAAGCATGGGGGTGGAAACATCATACTTTGGGGGTACTGTGCCACCCCCGTGCCAGCTGCCCGCCGCTGCTCGGGTCCAGACCTTCCAGTGGGTGGCTCGAGGGTCTCCGGACCCAGGGAATCCCGCGGACACTCCGAATGAAAAGGGTCGGGGAGTGGTGGACGTATATTTACGGGCTGGGCCGTACTAGATTCGTGACGCCACCCACGGTATGTGGTGATATTGGACACCACCGCTGCAGTTACGGGGCACCCGGGGGAGATGTTGCGCAGCAAGTTGTTAACCCCTCCGTGGGCAGGGATGGTGGCCCCGGGACCCGTTGGGGTTGGTGGTGCAAGGAGATGGGCGACCGCAGGGTGCTGGTGTACTCACTATTAAGAAAACACACGAGTCTCTGGTAAACCAAGGTGATGCTGGTTGGTGCCCACAGCCGGCTGCGTTCTGGTTTCCCCTCCCGATTGGTGGTCTCTGTCTTTCTCCTGCACCTTTTTTAGAACAGTGGACTGCCTGTGCTTGCAACTTCAGGAGTCCGCTCCTGGCTGGTTGTGGCTTAAGGAGCCCTTGCCCGCAGACACTGGCCCTTGGGATCTCTGAGCCTTGGCGGTGGCCTTTTATCCCCCTCGGTAGGCTGTTGCCTTCTATTAGGGACTTTGGGTGGGACAGGACCTCTAGTCCTGGTCGCAATCAATTATTCAACCAGTTCCAGTCGCTTCTGGACCTAGCTTCAGGGTCTCAGTACCCCCCTGTGTGCTCCGGTTTCCGTGTCGGTTCCCCGGGTCGGTACCGGCGGGCTACAAACCTGTTCCAGTCCACCTCGGTTCCACCGAGCCGTCTTCCCGGATCCTGCAGATGCAGACCGCCGTCTGCCTCCTAGCCAAAGACACCAGGGCTCCTACCCTGGTACCTGTCAGTTTTCCTTCAGGCCTGAGACACAGGCCTGACCTCCACTCTCCTTGAACTCTACAACTGATCTCCCTTGTCCCCGCCCCGGGCTGTTTAAAACTCCTAGGTGGGCGTCTTCCAACCGCCTGGTTCCGCCCTCTGGTGTGTCTATCAAGCCCTTGGGGGGTGACTAGGGTTTTAAAGGTTGGCTGATGTTACCTGTGAGGGAAGGGTGTTGTGTGGGGCCCTATTTGTGACTATCTGGCCCGTCCAGGGCGTCACAGTACTTTTCTGCAAAGGAGAGAGGACGACTGCCCCGCATTGAAGGGAGGACAGATGGGGTCATATATTGTGAGATTTTAGCCAACAACCTCCTTCCCTTAATAACAGCATTGATTATGGGTCATGCCTGGGTCTTCCAGGATGACAATGACCCAAAACACATAACCAGGGAAACTAAGGAGTGGCTCCATAAGAAGCATTTCAAGGTTCTGGAGTGGCCTAGCCAGTCTCCAGACCTAAACCCAATAGAAAATCTTTGGAGGGAGCTGAAACTCAAGGTTGCCCAGTGACAGCCCCGAAACCTGAAAATCTGGAGAAGATCTGTATGGAGAAGTCGCCAAAATCCCTGCTGCAGTGTGTGCAAACCTGGTCAAGAACTACAGGAAAATGTCTGACCTCTGTAACTGCAAACAAAGGTGCTATACCAAATATTAAATTCTGTTTGTTTTTTTATTGGATCAAATACTTATTTCATGCAATAAAATGCAAATTAATTATTTAAAAATCACAATGTAATTTTCTGTTTGTTTTTTTTTATTCTTTCTGTTACAGTTGAAGTGTGCATACAATAAAAATGACAGACCTCTGCATTCTGTATCAAATAAAAAAATATTTGAACAAACACCCCCGACTACAGCCCCTATTCACCAATTTATTTAATATTTTGGCAATAAAAAGGTCCTCTGTAATCCATAAAGAGGTCCCCCGACATTCCCCAAAAGCAAGCCTGAAAGACATAAAAAGAGAAAATGAATGAAGAAATAAAGACAAGAGACACACTCATTCACTAATTTATTTCCCTGCAAAATCCCTAATCTAGGTTCGCCGTAATCCATATGGAGGTCCCATGACGTTCCCAGAGTCAGTATAACTACAAAACACATACAGCTGCACATTGAAATGCTAATAATGAATAAGGGAAGTCTGGTATTGCATTACTGCTATAGGGATATTTGAAAAAAAGAGATATTTACTTTATGTATTGATATGTATTGGCCAATGCATGTGAGCCCAGTAACCAACGGCAAGGTAATCTCTGTATACTGGGAACTTAACCTGTAATGCAACTATCTGGGTAAAAAACCTCCATGTCTGGGCAGCTAGGATCCAGCTATAAAGGGGAGTGAACACAGCCTGGTCATAGGGCGGAGTGTTCAATGAGAAAGAAATGCACTATAAATATACAAAAAGACTGACCCACACATCCGATAGGTGTGAACACACAGGTTCTAGCTGAAAACACATTATAACTACAGAACACATACAGCTGCACACTAAAATGCTAACAATGAATAAGTGAACTCTGGTATTGCATTTCTGCTATAGGAATATTTGAGAGAAAAAAAGAGATATTTAGCTTATGTATTGGCCAATGCATGTGAGCCCGGTAACCAACGGCAAGTTGGATGTGCGGGTCAGTCTTTTTGTATATTTATAGTATTGCCTTGCCGTTGGTTCGCCCCTCGTAAAAATAAATAAGCCTATACTCATCGCCGGTGCAGCCGCGGTTCTATCGATGTTTAAATCTGCGTTCCCGGGGCCCACATGACATTGTTAGGACACGCGAGTCCCGAGACCACTCAGTGCCTGGTATCTGTCTCTCCGCTTCTGGACACTTGAGCAGCATGTGAGCGCAGCGCTGACTTCCTGTCCAAATGTCCAAAGGTGAAGTGACAGATGCCAGGCGCTGATTGGTCTCGTGGCTCATGTGTCATAACAGTGTCACGTCTGTCCCAGGAATGCAAATTTAGACATCGATAGAGCCACGGCGGAACTAGAGGTGAGTTTAGGCTTATTTATTTTTAAGGGGACGAGCAAGGGGAATGAGAAGGGGCTGTGGAAGTTTTGGACAACCCCTTTCAGGATTATTATGAGCTTCTTTTAAAAACTTCCAGCTAAGGCTAGTTTCACACTTGCGTTCAGCGCCTTCTGTCACTATGGAGAATAGCGCAGTCCGTTAACGGACCGCGCTATTCTCCATAGAGTTGTATGGACGACGCACTGTAACGCAAGTGTCTGCGTTGCATCCGCTGGACGACGCAGCGGCGTTATTTTGACGCTGCGTCTAGCGGATTGAACGCAGCATGTAACGTTTTTTGGAGCGTTAAAATAGCGCACCATGACGGATTCCGTTGGAATCCGCCACGGTGTCTAATGATTGTCTATGGTGGCGGTTTCCGCCGCTATGCACTAAGCGGCGGAATCCGCTGACGGATTTCGTCACGTTCTACTGCACATGCTCAGCATGTCCAGCAGAACGATCGAAATCGTTTAAAATCACTCCTGGTCTCTGTCCCCCCTCTCCCCTCCTCTCTCATACTCACCGATCACCGGCGCGGCGCTGCACGGCGTCCACACTGCTGCGGCGGCTTTTCCTCTTTTGAAAAAGCCGGCCGCCCATTATTCAATCTCGTATTCCCTGCTTTCCCCGCCCACCGGCGCCTATGATTGGTTGCAGCCAGACTCGCCCCCACGCTGACTGACAGCTGTCTCACTGCAACCAATCACAGCCGCCGGTGGGCGGGTCTATACTGTGCAGTGAAATAAATAAATAATTAAAATAACCGGCGTGCGGTCCCCCCCAATTTTAATACCAGCCAGATAAAGCCATACGGCTGAAGGCTGGTATTCTCAGGCTGGGGAGCCCCACATTATGGGGAGCCCCCCAGCCTAACAATATCAGCCAGCAGCCGCCCAGAATAGTTGCATCCATTAGATGCGACAGTTCTGGGACTGTACCCGGCTCTTCCCGATTTGCCCTGGTGCGTTGGCAAATTGGGGTAATAAGGAGTTATTGGCAGCCCATAGCTGCCAATAAGTCCTAGATTAATCATGTCAGGCGTCTCCACGAGATACCCTCCATGATTAATCTGTAAGTTAAAGAAAATAAACACACACACCCGAAAAAATCCTTTATTTGAAATAAAAGACAAAAAAAACACCCTCTTTTACCACTTTATTAAAATCCCCAAATACCCCTCCAGGTCCGACGTAATCCAGAGGTCCCGCAACACATCCAGCTCTGCTACATGAAGCTGACAGGAGCGGCAGTAGAACGCCGCTCCTGTGAGCTCCACGCAGCAGCTGAAGTGAATGGCGCTGTCAGCGGGGACGTCACTGAGGTGTGTGTGTGCGGTGATGATGGGTGCGGTAGTGTCGGGATGTGTGCAGGAATGATGAGGGCTGTAGTGTCGGGCTGTGTGCAGGGCTGTGTGCAGGGATGTCGGGCTGTGTGCGGTGATGTGTGCGGGGGTGTCGGGCTGTGTGCGGGGATGTCGGGCTGTGTGCGGGGATGTGTGCAGAGATGTGTGCGGGGATGTGTGCGGGGATGTCGGGCTGTGTGCGGGGATGTGTGCGGGGGTGTCGGGCTGTGTGCGGGGATGTCGGGCTGTGCGCGGGGATGTGTGCGGGGATGTGTGCGGGGATGTCGGGCTGTGTGCGGGGATGTGTGCAGGGATGTTGGGCTGTGTGCGGGGATGTCGGGCTGTGTGCGGTGATGTCGGGGTGTGTGCGGGGATGTCGGGCTGTGTGCGGGGATGTCGGGCTGTGTGCGGGGATGTCGGGCTGTGTGCGGGGATGTCGGGCTGTGTGCGGGGATGTCGGGCTGTGTGCGGGGATGTCGGGCTGTGTGCGGGGATGTCGGGCTGTGTGCGAGGATGTCGGGGATGTGTGCGGGGATGTCGGGCTGTGTGCGGGGATGTGTGCGGGGATGTCGGGCTGTGTGAGGGATGTGTGCGGGGATGTCGGGCTGTGTGCGGGGATGTGTGCGGGGATGTCGGGCTGTGCGGGGATGTGTGCGGGGATGTCGGGCTGTGTGCGGGGATGTCGGGCTGTGTGCGGGGATGTGTGCGGGGATGTCGGGCTGTGTGCGGGGATGTCGGGCTGTGTGCGGGGATGTCGGGCTGTGTGCGGGGATGTCGGGCTGTGTGCGGGGATGTCGGGCTGTGTGCGGGGATGTCGGGCTGTGTGCGGGGATGTCGGGCTGTGTGCGGGGATGTGTGCGTGGATGTGTGCAGGGATGTCGGGCTGTGTGCGGGGATGTCGGGCTGTGTGCGGGGATGTCGGGCTGTGTGCGGGGATGTCGGGCTGTGTGCGGGGATGTGTGCGGGGATGTCGGGCTGTGTGCGGGGATGTCGGGCTGTGTGCGGGGATATGTGCGGGGATGTCGGGCTGTGTGCGGGGATGTCGGGCTGTGTGCGGGGATGTCGGGCTGTGTGCGGGGATGTCGGGCTGTGTGCGGGGATGTCGGGCTGTGTGCGGGGATGTGTGCGGGGATGTCGGGCTGTGTGCGGGGATGTCGGGCTGTGTGCGGGGATGTCGGGCTGTGTGCGGGGATGTCGGGCTGTGTGCGGGGATGTCGGGCTGTGTGCGGGGATGTCGGGCTGTGTGCGGGGATGTCGGGCTGTGTGCGGGGATGTCGGGCTGTGTGCGGGGATGTCGGGATGCGTGCGGGGATGTCGGGCTGTGTGCGGGGATGTCGGGCTGTGTGCGGGGATGTCGGGCTGTGTGCGGGGATGTGTGCGGGGATGTCGAGCTGTGTGCGGGGATGTCGGGCTGTGTGCGGGGATGTCGGGCTGTGTGCGGGGATGTCGGGCTGTGTGCGGGGATGTCGGGCTGTGTGCGGGGATGTCGGGCTGTGTGCGGGGATGTCGGGCTGTGTGCGGGGATGTCGGGCTGTGTGCGGGGATGTCGGGCTGTGTGCGGGGATGTCGGGCTGTGTGCGGGGATGTCGGGCTGTGTGCGGGGATGTCGGGCTGTGTGCGGGGATGTCGGGCTGTGTGCGGGGATGTCGGGCTGTGTGCGGGGATGTCGGGCTGTGTGCGAGGATGTCGGGCTGTGTGCGGGGATGTGTGCGGGGATGTGTGCGGGGATGTCGGGCTGTGTGCGGGGATGTCGGGCTGTGTGCGGGGATGTCGGGCTGTGTGCGGGGATGTGTGCGGGGATGTCGGGCTGTGTGCGGGGATGTCGGGCTGTGTGCGGGGATGTCGGGCTGTGTGCGGGGATGTCGGGCTGTGTGCGGGGATGTCGGGCTGTGTGCGGGGATGTCGGGCTGTGTGCGGGGATGTCGGGCTGTGTGCGGGGATGTCGGGCTGTGTGCGGGGATGTCGGGCTGTGTGTGGGGATGTCGGGCTGTGTGCGGGGATGTCGGGCTGTGTGCGGGGATGTCGGGCTGTGTGCGGGGATGTCGGGCTGTGTGCGGGGATGTCGGGCTGTGTGCGAGGATGTCGGGCTGTGTGCGGGGATGTCGGGCTGTGTGTGGGGATGTCGGGCTGTGTGCGGGGATGTCGGGCTGTGTGCGGGGATGTCGGGCTGTGTGCGAGGATGTCGGGCTGTGTGCGGGGATGTGTGCGGGGATGTCGGGCTGTGTGCGGGGATGTCGGGCTGTGTGCGGGGATGTGTGCGGGGATGTCGAGCTGTGTGCGGGGATGTCGGGCTGTGTGCGGGGATGTCGGGCTGTGTGCGGGGATGTCGGGCTGTGTGCGGGGATGTCGGGCTGTGTGCGGGGATGTCGGGCTGTGTGCGGGGATGTCGGGCTGTGTGCGGGGATGTCGGGCTGTGTGTGGGGATGTCGGGCTGTGTGCGGGGATGTCGGGCTGTGTGCGAGGATGTCGGGCTGTGTGCGGGGATGTGTGCGGGGATGTCGGGCTGTGTGCGGGGATGTCGGGCTGTGTGCGGGGATGTGTGCGGGGATGTCGAGCTGTGTGCGGGGATGTCGGGCTGTGTGCGGGGATGTCGGGCTGTGTGCGGGGATGTCGGGCTGTGTGCGGGGATGTCGGGCTGTGTGCGGGGATGTCGGGCTGTGTGCGGGGATGTCGGGCTGTGTGCGGGGATGTGTGCGGGGATGTCGAGCTGTGTGCGGGGATGTCGGGCTGTGTGCGGGGATGTCGGGCTGTGTGCGGGGATGTCGGGCTGTGTGCGGGGATGTCGGGCTGTGTGCGGGGATGTCGGGCTGTGTGCGGGGATGTCGGGCTGTGTGCGGGGATGTCGGGCTGTGCGCGGGGATGATGGGTGCTCTCTCTCTCTCGGCCCAAAGAAAACTTAATGCAATGCGTTATTTCACTGGAATCCGTGGCCTTTATTATCACACTTTTTGCAAGGCATCCGTCACATGCGTTACACAACGCAATGTGACGGATGCCGTTCAACACAAGTGTAAAACTAGCCTAACAAATGAACATATAATATGGTAGTAAATGTTAGAAGGAAACAACAGGGCACTACTGCAACAAGATAACCTGCCAAGTTGCTCACAGCAGTCGGTCGCAATCAGCGTTACATACGCTTTCAATATCTGCGACTATGTGGGAACCTCAGGAAGGATAAAGACAGAGTTGCAGATTTGGGGTGCTTATTTCTAAAGTTCAACACATAAGACTTTAGATAAAGAGAAAAAAAATTTTTAAACCAGCACTCACCATATTATGCTGTGCAACACTCTGATGTTTTTTATTATTATTATTATTATTATTATTATGGCAAGACCTGTAAAAGCCCCACCCCTAAGGGCGAAACAGCTGTCGTCTTTATGTGCTGACCTTCTGTTTTCCCTCCCTGTAACGCCGCAGCATGTATCCACGTTTTTTGAAATAAAAAACATCAGAGTGTTGCACAGCATAATATGGTGAGTGCTGGTTTCAATTTTTTTCTCTTTATCTAAAAACATATAATATGAACATCTAACATTTTTCCATAGAGATTAATATGATTGTTTTTATGAAAGGGTTGTTTTTGTGTGCTTTTTTGGTGTGTTTTCCATGCCCCAAAAAAAACCTGCATAAAAAATGCACAGTGTGAACACAGCACAAAGCAAAAGCATTATGCACCAAACACCAATGTTATGGACGTGTTCCAGCTTATGTCACGTCTTTTAACTACTTCAGGGTTGGGAAATACTAAAATGATTAAAATAAGTGACCTGTCCATTTTCTGCCATGGAAAATAATAACAGCATTTTCTCACCTCCGATGCTGGCGCCATTCCAACTATGTAGATGCCGGGTTCACCGTGGATCGCATTATATTTCACGTGAGCCCTGCATGGGCCACTTGGCTGTAATTTCCTTCGGATGTGACTGAGAGCAGCAGCAGTTCTCACTTCTTCAACTTGTCAGTTTCATCCAAAAGAAGTGAGATTGAAGCAGCCGCTGACTGGCTGCAGGGCTCACGGCACAAAGTAATATCATGCGAGACTCAGCGCCAACATCACTGGAATGGCGCCGGCACCGGAGGTGAGTATCGTCCATGAATAGAGACGATCAGGACCTAATGTGGTTCTTCTGCACTGCCTCAATGGATGAAAAGGACTCCAAATGAATTCAGTTGAAATTGGTTTATTAGTCTTCGCGTTTTAAGGCAACCTAGCCCCTTCCTCAGGACAAAACCATACGGTAGTACTCCTATCTCGGTGTGCATCATCTGTAGATTTGCAGCAGCCTTATACACACACATACGTAGTTGTGTCACACACAACTTTCCCATGTGAGGAGATACTAATCTCATCCCTACCACTATTGTACTCAGTTAAGACCCTTTTGCGCTTGTTTTCTGCCTTAGTTTCTCCTGGTCTTCTGACTCGCCCACCCCAGGGCTATGGGACACCCGGTGCCGGGCCGGACTAGTCCGGTGGTAGTCAGTGGTGGCTGGGCCCGGCTCCGTGGCCCTGGTGGGTGTCAGTAGAATATGTGGCTTGCTTGTTAATGGTTGTGTTCGTGACGCCACCTGTGGTATGCGGCTAATAAGCCGCCGCTGCTGTGTGAGGCCTCCGGGATGATGTTATGGCAGCAATGGTAGTACTGCTCCCCACAGGTGGAGCAATGCCCGGGGCACAGTTGGTGCTTGTAAATGTCTATGCAGATGAAATAACTGAGGCAACTTCAGAGGTGCAGTTCAAGTTCTTTTACTCACAGTTCTTGTCAGGGCAGGCAGAACCCTTGGACTGCTGGGACCGCTGTCAGGGACCTCCGTCTTCTGGGTGATTCAGAGTGTGAAATCCGGTGCCCTCTCTCTCTTAGTGTCTCTTTCTCGGCTGTCTTCACTAGCCTTGCCTTAGTTAGATGGACTTTGGCTTGGCCTCCATTACAGCCTCCAGGCTGGGGGGTCACCTGTCGGCTGATTACCCCTTTTCTGAAGGTCTGCTCTGGGTTCTGGCCCTGGGAGCTTGCAATTCCCTGGGCCTCGGTTTTTACTGTCTGGAGATTGTCTTTTCACTCCTCCAGTTTCTAGGGACCGTCCCCTGTCGCAGCTAATCACTCCACCGATGTCACTGTGGACCAGGCCACCGCAGCCTGCAGCTACTCGTAGCGCCTCTGGGCCCTCGGCTTCGGTACCCAACAAGGACAGCTCGTGGTACCTACAGGACTACCCGCGGCCCTGCGACCCTTTCTTTCCTTCTCTTCTTTCTTTCTCCTTGCCTGCCTCCAGCAGGCCTCCTCCTCCCTCCTTTCTCTCGTTCTCTTCCTCCTACTACATGCTCACTCCTCACTCTCTCACTCCCTGAGCGAACTGACTAAACTTGACCTTCCTATCACTGTCTGCTCTCCTTGGCTCCTCCCACCTCTCCCAGTTGCTAAGCTGTAACCTATGGGAGCAGGGATGGGTCTTACGGCCCCTCCCAGCATGCAGCATGGGAGGGTTGCCTGCCACTTTCCCTGGTCCTGTGTGTCCCTAGCAATGGGTGTAGTGTGGATTTACCAGGGGACCGGAGTTCACTCTCTTCCTCTCCCAGAATGGGGCATCACACCGCAGATGGGGTGCAATGACCTGTGGCGACGGAAGCCTCAGGGGCGCCACACTCCCCCACAGCAAATCCCAGCACGTCCTCGGGCTGAAAAACAACAAAAACAAATGGGAGAACTGCAAAACATTTTTGGTATGCAATAACATAAAACAGCAAAACATTTCTTCCCTTTATGGGAGGCACATATCATGAACGTTGCGAACTTCTTATAAAGAAAACTCTAAGTGTGCACTTCCAGTCCATTGCACGGTTTGGCAAATCCCCCATAATTCTGGTAGGGGGCACAACAGGTGCAACTAATTACATTTTTGGCTACAACAAGTCCAGTAGCCCGACAGTTCGTTTCAATCAAACAAAGTGACATCTTCAACCAGCCATTAAGTCCAATGGCCTGGTTACATAAGACATATCAACAACATACCAGCCATTAAGTCCAATGGCCTGGTAGGACATACACATACATTTCCACCGGGGCCCACATTCCAGTTCAGTGGCCCGGTAGCACATAACATGGGGGGGGTGACGTCTTCACAAAGAATTAGGGGCAGCACAGCAGGAAAGGGTGTCATCTTCGAAAAGAATTAGGGGCAAAACACGAGGGACTTCTTCAAAAAGAATGAGGGGCTATGTACAGTTTGGCAGCTCTTCATCTTCCTTACTCTCTAGGATAGATGTCAGGATCCCACTCCGGCATGGCTCCTGGCAGCAGGTACGCTGATGAGATCATCGTCTGGGTCCCTTGAGCACTGGTCCCTGACCTTCTGCGCGGTCCTGCAGCCTGGGTTGGAGTGGGGCTGCCTGTAGGCGTTGCACGGCGCTGCTGCAGGGGGCTGCTTGTCTGCAGGGGGCTGTTGCTGTGGTCTCTAGGGCCCTGCTTTGGCCGAGCACCCTGCATCACGCGCGCCATGGAGATCCTGGTCTGCGTCTCCTGGGTTACTGTTGCAGGCCGGCTGCAATGTTCTGCGGCCTGAGTCTGTCTGGAGGTGGCGCTGCTGCTTGGGGAGATGCTGCGCTCTTGTGCTGTGCGGCGCCACTCTGGCTCTTCTGGGGCCGCTTCTTCCTGCACAATGCGCACATGCAGCGCATACCACCCGCGGTCCCCCATCAGTCGGGTATATTCCACCTCATCGCCCGGCTTGGCATCGCGCCCTGGGTGGCCTCTGGGCAGGTGCTCCTCAATGTCTCTCCGTGCTACAAACACATCCTTGCCCAGGCCAGGCTCCCGGATGAAGCCCCAGCCACCTTTCTGCCGGAAATCGACTACAGTGCCCCGTTTCACTGGGCACTCAGCCCCCTTCAGGGCCTTCCTGACCTCTTCCTTGGAGGCCAGATTGGCGACTTCTCGGGCCCTTCTTTTCTCTTCCCGGAGTTCCCGCTCCCGCTGGTACTCAACCACCAGCCTCCGGCACGTCAGCTCGTTGGCCAGGGGAACTTCCTTGGGGCGCAGCGGCCGCTGCAGTCCCTTGGTTTCTATGGGCGCAGCGTCCCAGTTCACTCCCGGGGATGCCATTCCCAGGAGGCTCACAGGAGGACTCGGCAGGGGGCCCGCTAGTTGTTCTGGGTTTACCCCTCCCCAGGCTCCGTCTGCGGGGGTCTCAGGCAGGCCTCCGGTGCCCCATCGGGCGTCAGCGGGTCCGGCGGGGGAGGCCAGGGGGTCGGTGAAGTGACCGGTCAGGGGTGCGTGGCGGGGCCATGGGTCCGGATGGATCGGGGTTTCAGTTAGCTCACCCTTTTGCTGCTCCGCGGCATCCATCCACCGGCCCAGGCCTTCCGGTATCAGCGGTGTCTCTCTCTGCCGGTCCGCTTCCACCTCCACGCTGCTCAGCCTCCTGGCCAGGACTCGCACTTCCTCTCTCAGCAGGTCCAGCTCGGGATCCTCTCCTCCGGTCCCTGGTGCACCTCGCTGCAGCTTCTCCGCCATGCTTCCGACCTGGGAAATGCTGCCTGGAACACTGCTCGAGTGCTCGACCACGCCACTCGGCTGCTCCCTTTTCCTTCTCGGAGGCGGGGCCGGAGGCTGTACTAGCAACTGGCGCCAGACTGGCGCCCAGCCCATCACGGCCGGCACCGCTCCACTTAGTATCAGGTACATTTTCTTGTTCTTTATCTGTTGGTCGGGCGTTTAAGCTTTTTCTGCCAGCTGGCCAGCTTATTTGGTCGCCGCTTCCTTTTCTTCCGCTTTCTATGGCGGGCACCACTTCGCGCGCTTTTCTTGGACAAGGGGGCGGGGCTTCTCTTTGCGCCCTTTCTTCTTGCACGCCCCCCTTCTTCCCGCTCTCAGCAGCGCTAATGGCGGCGGTTTCTCAGTAAAGTACACAGTCTGTCACACGGTTCTTCAGGCGCACAGTGCCCGGTTAGACCGGGCACGAAATCCCGTTCGTGACGCCAAAGTTGACTCGCCCACCCCAGGGCTATGGGACACCCGGTGCCGGGCCGGACTAATCCGGTGGTAGTCAGTGGTGGCTGGGCCCGGCTCCGTGGCCCTGGTGGGTGTCAGTAGAATATGTGGCTTGCTTGTTAATGGTTGTGTTCGTGACGCCACCTGTGGTATGCGGCTAATAAGCCGCCGCTGCTGTGTGAGGCCTCCGGGATGATGTTATGGCAGCAATGGTAGTACTGCTCCCCACAGGTGGAGCAATGCCCGGGGCACAGTTGGTGCTTGTAAATGTCTATGCAGATGAAATAACTGAGGCAACTTCAGAGGTGCAGTTCAAGTTCTTTTACTCACAGTTCTTGTCAGGGCAGGCAGAACCCTTGGACTGCTGGGACCGCTGTCAGGGACCTCCGTCTTCTGGGTGATTCAGAGTGTGAAATCCGGTGCCCTCTCTCTCTTAGTGTCTCTTTCTCGGCTGTCTTCACTAGCCTTGCCTTAGGTAGATGGACTTTGGCTTGGCCTCCATTACAGCCTCCAGGCTGGGGGGTCACCTGTCGGCTGATTACCCCTTTTCTGAAGGTCTGCTCTGGGTTCTGGCCCTGGGAGCTTGCAATTCCCTGGGCCTCGGTTTTTACTGTCTGGAGATTGTCTTTTCACTCCTCCAGTTTCTAGGGACCGTCCCCTGTCGCAGCTAATCACTCCACCGATGTCACTGTGGACCAGGCCACCGCAGCCTGCAGCTACTCGTAGCGCCTCTGGGCCCTCGGCTTCGGTACCCAACAAGGACAGCTCGTGGTACCTACAGGACTACCCGCGGCCCTGCGACCCTTTCTTTCCTTCTCTTCTTTCTTTCTCCTTGCCTGCCTCCAGCAGGCCTCCTCCTCCCTCCTTTCTCTCGTTCTCTTCCTCCTACTACATGCTCACTCCTCACTCTCTCACTCCCTGAGCGAACTGACTAAACTTGACCTTCCTATCACTGTCTGCTCTCCTTGGCTCCTCCCACCTCTCCCAGTTGCTAAGCTGTAACCTATGGGAGCAGGGATGGGTCTTACGGCCCCTCCCAGCATGCAGCATGGGAGGGTTGCCTGCCACTTTCCCTGGTCCTGTGTGTCCTTAGCAATGGGTGTAGTGTGGATTTACCAGGGGACCGGAGTTCACTCTCTTCCTCTCCCAGAATGGGGCATCACACCGCAGATGGGGTGCAATGACCTGTGGCGACGGAAGCCTCAGGGGCGCCACACTTCCATGAAGGAGCATAGTAATCAAAGAGTTGTCTTGAGTAGTAGACAAGCCTTCAACCCCTTATCGACATATTACATACCGGTACGTCCTATGTCGGCTCTCTGACTTTGATGCTGGTTCCTACTCCGAATCCTCATCTTTCCTGGTCGATGATGGTGGAATTGTTTTGTATGTCGTTATGGTGTTAACTGATTGGATTAATTTGTTTTATATGTTGATAGATTGGACTTTTACTAAAACAACTGTGACGCCCTGGCAAAACCAGGTAGTCACACAGATAGGTTCCCGCATAACACCACTCCCACACAGGGTTAAATCAGCCGCCCTGAAACCCTAGTCACCCCCCCAGGGAAGCACAGGCACACCAGTGGGCGGGACCAGCTGGAAAGGAAACGCCCACCTAGGGGTCTGGAGAGCCCGGGGCGGGCAAACAAGCAGTTAAGCTCAGTTAGTTAAGTTTGGAGGAGTGAGGAGGAAAAGCTGACAGGTGTCAGGGTCGGAGCCCTGACACATTGGCTAGGTGGCAGACGGTGGTCACCGCCAGCAGGAGACGGGAAGACAGCTCGGCAGATCCGAGGTGGACCGGGGCAGAGTTGTAGACACATATATACCAACACCGGAGAACCAACCCGGAAATCGTGCACACAATGGGGTACTCGGACCCTGAAGCCAGGACCAGCACCGACGGCCTAGCTAATTAACCGATTGAGGGCAGAATTCCAGGTCCTGTCCCAACCTAAGTCCCGAAAAGTAGACAACAACCCACAGAGAGGGATTGGGCATCCGCCAGGGCCTTGTAGATCCCACGGGTCAGCGTCTGATGGGCACGGCTCCTAACCAGAGGACCGGAAGCAGACGCCTGCGGTACACACCGGGAAGTCTACATAAGAAAACACAAGGTGGAGAGGAAAGAGGCATTGATCACCAGCCCAGGTGTTGGACCAGATCCACCCATCTGCGGCAGCCGGCCACCATCACCTTGGTTTACCAAAAGACTCGTGTGATTGATTCAACAGTGAGTAACTTCCCCGGCCTGACCGGGTGCACCGGTCCCTGCCATTATCATCCCCTGCACAGAGACATTGGGCCCCGGGGCATCCATCCCTACCCACGGAGGGGTTAACATCCAGCTGCCAGCCCATTGCCCCCGGGAGCCCCACAGCAGCAGTGGTGGTGCTACATCTCACCACACACCGTGGGTGGCGTCACAGACAGTTTTCAAACCCTCCCGTACAAATACTTCCCCCTTTTTTTCGAAGTGTTCCCGTGACCCCCGGGTCCGGTAGAGTCCCTCGAGCCATACCGCAGATCACGGCTGCTGGCACGGGGGCGGCACACAACGATACAAAATGTGTGTATTATTAAGAAAAAAAAAATATTTCTTAATTTTTAATGGGGAAAAGGAAAGTGATTTGAAAGATTATGGTATATTTTTTCTAAAACTTTTTTTTTACTTTTCCTTGTATTTGATAGTCCCCTTAGGGACTGTGTTCATCTAATCATTTGTGCTATACCCAGTAGTGCAGCAGCACTACTACGTATTACAAAAATCACTATCTCTTATGAACGCCAGCTAAATGCTGGCTTTAACAGGAGAATTGTCATGACAAGCATGGAGGTCTTCAGTAGACCCCAGCTTTGGCAACCCATCGGCGCTGCTCGATCACATCACAGTTGCGCCAATGGGCAGGTAGAATTGTCTAGAGGGAATGTAACCAAGCATGACCTCAAATTCTTCATAATTTACACCAGAAAGGTGGTGCAGCTTGACAACAGTCACCATTGTACATTTTTTTCGATGGCGCACAGCAGCTGAAACATGCGCCAAAGCCAAAAAGAGGCACCCAATTACTAATTGACGTCTTAGTGCGAACACACTGCTAATCAAGACTGGTATACAAAACACAAGACTTGATGAATTGGGGCAAATAAGTTTTATAAGAAGGAACTAATACTAAGCGTTTGACGTGTTGGCACAAGGTGGCAGTATAGTCCACTGTGAATTTAATTCTTTGGTAATTCATTCAAACTTGCCTTCCAGTGGATATGACTCCAGAAAATAACACAAAAACAAGAAAACATACAGAATTAGAGATAAAAAGTGTTTGCAAATTAGCCAGCTATTATCAAGGTCATAAAACGGATATTTCCAGATATTATTATCGTAAAATATCACTTAGAAAAGCAATAACATTCGTAGGAGTCTGCTCTATGAGCTGCAAGATGATGATGAGAATTAAGAGACTGTGGTCATTTTGGCTTATGGCTCCAACTACTCGCTCCTCAAGGAAATTCTGTAAGGAACAGCAGAACTTATAGGGGTTGTCAATGCTTTAAAAAAGAATGACTTGGCCTTAGGTACAGTCACGTGTCTGTTTCCATTTTTACAACCATTTTTCTCATATTTGATATCTATATTTTCTCCTTTGTGCTTTAAATATGTTCTCATTTGTAGGCCCCCTTCACCCGTCCGTGATAAAAAATGCACGTTTTTTCACGGTCCGGGTGTGGGTGCGTATGTGTGCGTGTTTCGTATGTCTGTTCAGCGTGTACTGTGCTCTCCATGTGCTATTTGTGATCGCAAATGGATAGCAGAAAATTCTGCTTCTGGGTCCATGCTGCTGCTTCTGGGTCTGCGGCAGGGCCGGCTGCAGGATTTTGTGGACCCCGGGCGGAAGAGTCCTAGTGGGCCCCATAAACACACAGACACACACACATACACAGATACGTACATATACATATTTAAAGACAAACTCACAAAAATACATATAAACAGACAAATCTATACAGTCATATACACTGACATATATAGATACACCTCATACATGCATACAGACAGATACACAGCTCTGCTGCATACATACAGAGACACACACTGCTCTGCTGCATACATACAGAGACACACACACACACACTGCTCTGCTGCATACATACAGACAGACACACACTGCTCTGCTGCATACATACGGACAGACACACACACACTGCTCTGCTGCATACATACATACGGACAGACACACACACACACACACACACACTGCTGCTGCATACATACAGACAGACACACACATACTGCTCTGCTGCATACATACAGACACACACGACTCTGCTGCATACATACAGACACACACACTGCTCTGCTGCATACATACAGACACTGCTCTGCTGCATACATACATACAGACACACTGCTACAGACAGAAACACACACTGCTTGCTGCACACATACATACAGACACACACACTGCTCTGCAGCATATATACAAACACACACACACACTGCTCTGCTGCATACATACAGACACACACACACACACACTGCTCTGCTGCATACATACAGACACACACTGCTCTGCTGCATACATACAGACACATACTGCTACAGACAGACACACACTGCTTGCTGCATACATACATACAGACACATACTGCTACAGACAGACACACACTGCTTGCTGCATACATACAGACAGACACACACTGCTACAGACAGACACATACATACTGCTCTGCTACATACATATATTCATACAGACACACACATACTGCTCTGCTGCATGCATACGTACACACACATACTGCTCTGCTGTATACATACATACAGACACACACATACTGCTCTGCTGCATGCATATATACATACAGACACACACATACTGCTCTACTGCATACATATATACATACACACACATAGTGCTCTGCTGCATACATACACATGCATACTGATCTGCTGCATGCATACATACATACAGACACACACATTCTGCTCTGCTGCATGCATACATACATACAGACACACACATACTGCTCTGCTGCATGCATACATACATACAGACACATACATACTGCTCTGCTGCATACATACATACAGACACACACATACTGCTCTGCTGCATGCATACATACATACAGACACATACATACTGCTCTGCTGCATACATACATACAGACACACACACACCTTGCTTTGCGGGGCCCACACACGCAGCTCGGCGGGGCCCATACACGCGGCTCCACGGGGCCCACACACGCGGCTTCGGGGAGGGGAGGAGGGGGCAGAGCATACATCACGGGGGGGAGAAGCCCAGACAGTTCACCGGGGCCCATAAATCGGGGGGCGGGGAGGGCACATAGAGATTGAGTGGGGGGGAGGGGAGGAGTGTCCCACATACCGCTCAGGTCACAGAGGAGAGGGGGCCCACACAGCGCCGGAGGGGAGCGTTGTGCTGGGGGTCACTGGCTGGCACTGCGCCTCCTTCATCTGTGGGACTGAGCAGGACGCCGGGCGGTAGCACCGCCCACAGATGAAGCTCAATCCAGGAGAACGCAGCGAACGCTGTGGTCTGTGCGCCCTTATAGGGACGGCAGCCACAGTTTCCTGCCGAGGACTGTGGTTCCCGGAACTCGGCCAGGGGTTGCAGAACTGACGAGGCCGAGTGGGCCCCCCCCAGCTCTCCAGGGCCCCGGCATTTGCCTGGGTATGCCGGGTGCTGACACCGGCCCTGGTCTGCGGTGTTGAGAATATTCATGAGCATAATGAGCGGGCACAGAAGGAAGTGACAGCAGCGCTGAAGACAGCAGGGCTGGAGACAGATAAGTATAGAAAATAATTTTATTTCAAACACACGTGTTTTCTCTGGTACATGTCACACTGATGTCACATGGATCACATCACTGTGCGTTCCTCGTGATATCAGTGCTGCAGGAGAAAAAAGGACATGTCACTGTGTGGAGAACACAAACACATATCGTGAGAAAACACTGATATGTGTGCACACCCAGTGATTTTAATGGCTTTGCATATGTGTATGTCTCTGGTACGTATGAAAACGTACGATTTACAATTTGCTGTCAAGACGTGCTTCCTGCATGTGTCAGCAGAGTGCTGGCATTCACAGGAGATCAGCATTTTTGCTGATCAGAGCGATGCTGAAGCACTGCTCTGATCAGTAGAAGTGATTAGACTGTGTAGGCATAAAGTCCCCTAAGGGGACTAATAAAATCAATAAAAAATGTAAAAAAAAGTTTTTAACAAAAAAAAAACAACAAAAACCTAAAAGTTCAAATCACCCCCCTTTCGCCCCATTGAAAATAAGATAATAATAATAATAATAATAATAATAATAATAATAATAATAAATACACATATTTAATATTGCTGAGTTCAGAAATACCTGATCTATCAAATTATAAAATCAATTCATCTGACAGTACATGGCCAAGAAAGAAAGAAAATCAAAATGCCAGAATTATGTTTTTTTGTTGCGGCAGCATTGCATTAAAATGCAAGAACAGGTGATCAAAACACATCACATGTACCCCAAAATGGTATAATAAAAAACATCAGCTCAAGACAAAAAATAAACCGTCACTGAGCCCCAGATCCGAAAAAATTAGAACGCTACTGGTTTCGGACGACAAAACTGCAATTATTTTTTTGACAAATGTCTGATATTTTTTTCACCACTTAGATAAAAGTAAAACTATGCAGTGGGGAAAAAAAGTATTTAGTCAGCCTCCAATTATGCACATTCTCCCACTTAGAAAAATAAGATTTAATTGTAATTGACATCATAGGTAGACCACAACTGAGAGACAAAATGAGAAAACAAATCCAAAAAAATCACCTTCTCTGATTTGGTAAGATTTTATTTGCAAATTACGGTGGAAAATAAGTATTTTGTCAATAACAAAAGTTCATCACAATATTTTGTTATTTATCCTTTGTTGGCAATGACAGAGGTCAAACATTTTCTGTATGTCTTCAGAAGGTTGGCACACACTGTTGGTGGTATGTTGGCCCATTCCTTCATGCAGATCTCCTCTAGAGCAGTGATGTTTTGGGCTTGTCGCTGGGCAACACGGACTTTCAACTCCCTCTAAAGGTTTTCTATGGGGTTGAGATCTGGAGACTGGCTAGGCCACTCCAGGACCTTCATATGCTCCTTACGAAGCCACTCCTTCCTTGCCCTGGCGGTGTGCTTGGGATCATTATCATGCTGAAAGATCCAGCCATGTTTCATCTTCAATGCCCTTGCTGATGGAAGGAGGCTTGCACTCAAAATCTCACGACACATAGCCCCATTCATTCTTTCATTTACACAGATCAGTCATCCTGGTCCCTTTGCAGAGAAACAGCCCCAAAACATGAGGTTGCCACCTCCATGCTTCACAGTAGGTATGGTGTTCTGTGGATGCAACTCAGCATTCTGTTTCCTCCAAACACGACGAATTGTGATTTTATCACAGTTCTACTTTGGTTTCATCAGACCATATGACATTCTACCAATACTCTTCTAGATAATCCAAATGCTCTCTCTAGCAAACTTCAGACGGGCTCAGATATGTACTGGCTGAAGCACGGGAACACGTCTGGCACTGCGGGATCTGAGTCCCTGGCGGCGTAGTGTGTTACTGATGGTAGCCTTTATTACGGTGGTCCCAGCTCTATGCAGGTCATTCACTAGGTCCCCTGTGTGGTTCTGGGATTTTTGCTCACTGTTCTTGTGATCATTTTGACCCCACGGGATGAGATCTTGTGTGGACCCCCAGATCAATGGAGATTATCAGTGGTCTTGTATATCTTCTATTTTCTTATTATTACTCTCACAGTTGATTTAATTACACCAAGCTGCTTGCCTATTGCAGATTCAGTTTTGCCAGCTTTTGAGATTGTGGACAGGTGTCTTTTATAGTGATAACAAGTTCAAACAGGTGCCATTGTGGCGCCCCTGACCTGGTCAGGCACCACTGAGTACTGCACCCATGCTGGGGACAGTACAATACAGGTAATCCAGAAGGCTGACCGGGGTGTGGAACACAGGCGCATAGTGATCAGGTCTCACACATGTACCCATGAGAGGACCCCTGGGGATCCCAGGAGGGGGAAAAGCCTTCACCTTCACTGGAATAGTGGAGGGGGCCAAAAGCCTCCATCTCCTCTGAAGGGGTGTGGTAAGAGAGTCTGGTTGCTAGGTGGCGTAGGCAGGCACAAAAGGGAAAAGAGAAGGAGGAGTAAACAGTCTAGAGTCTGCAGCAGAGTGTGGAGGAGTGAGGAGCAGGAAAGTGAAGCTCAGACAGGAGCAGCAGTGAAGGTCCCAGATGTGAGCCGGTGCAGTGCAGAGTCCAGGGAGCTCGAGTGAGGAGCAGATCCCGTGGGCTGCTGTAGTCTGACAGCGTCCGCGCAGTGGCTACCGACGGGGGAGAACGGTCAACTAGGAGTGCTACCCGAAATCCATCTTCAGCTAGAGAGAGAGCAACGGAGTGGGAAGTAAGGAGACTGCTAGAGAGTACCAGGCCCAAACGGGCGGCAGATCCCGAAGCGGAGATAGATCCAGCTTTCTTTTGCTAAACCTGCCGGTGTGGGGCTCTCAAAGCCCACGCCACAACACCACAAAAGCCGCAGCCACGTAGCCACAGTTAGGGCCCATAGGTCACAGGAGGCAAGCAGCTGGAGTGGCCTGGTCCAGGCGACAAGCAAACGGCAAACGAAGGGGAGAGAGGCTGCAGCATCTTCCCTGGGTGACCCCCATAGGGACTCAAAGTCGGGGTTACCCCAAACCACCAAGGGCTAAGGAAGGCGAGTTAGTAGTCACCCTCACAAGTCAGCCTGAAGGACACCTGGTTCCCACTTGGTTCATCCCAGCTACGCCCGGGTCACTCACCCTGCCATCAACTGTGAGTAAAAACCCTGAAAGACATCCTGCCTGTGTTGAGTCATTCTGCGCCTTGTAGTTCTACGCATCTACACAGGGCCCTGGGGCTTGCCTCACTCTCAGGAGGCTATTCCAACTAACTGCACTCACCATCAGCCCCAGGCGTCCCTTAACCTGCAGTGGCGGTCCCCCACTGACCGCAATACTGAGAGTGGCGTCACGACTACAAAGAAGGTTTCCTACCTGTGACCAGACAGATCCATCTACGTGGAGTCCCTGAAGGTAATGCACCGACACAGCGTCCCCGGGGCTCCACATCTGGCGTCACGAACAGGATAAGGACTAGACCTGTTCAGACAGGTGACCATGTGCCTGGGCGGTCCGCTTGAAAAATTGGAAGCGCCGCCATATTGCCACCATGAAAAGCGCGCTGAAAAACAACAGCAGCCCGCGCTGGAAGAAGTTACCGCCCACGAAGAGGTGTGGCTACCCAGAGATCCCCTGCAGAGTTCTGACCTCGCTTGTGAAGAGAGCGGAAGCGTCCAGAGACGGCGGGAAGGAAAGAGAGCCACAAGCCTGCTGCTGCAGAGAGAGGAAATGGAGTCCGGACGTGGATACCCAGAACCAGGCTCTGCTGCCTGGTGGTGCCGGGAGCTTGCTATCTTCTGCGATCAGCTGGAGGCCAGGATTATGCGACAGCTCAGAGAGGAACGCATGGAGCTTCTGGAGATGGCTGCGGCGGTTCGGACCTACGAGGAGGGAGCCGCGCGACGCCTGCCAGATCGAGCGGCGACGACTCAGATCCCGATGGTGCCACCGATGGGTGAGTCCAGAGTTGCCCCGGCCAGCGCAAGTGCTCCGACCCCTGCTGCTACGACCGCGGTCCCAGAAGAGGCGCCTGGCGCGGCGACGCTGAGCGAGGCCGCAGCCACGCTAGGTGCGGCCCGCCAAATCCAGGCCGCCGCAGCGACACCCCGCCTGGCCCGCAAAGGTCCGACTGCCACGGCGATACTCATCCGTGCCGCAGGTGTGACGCTGACCCAGGCTGCCACCCTGCTGAGCCCAGTCCGCCAAGACCCCACCGCAGCAGCGACGCTCGTCCGAGCCGCAAGTGAGATGCTGAACCAGGCCGCAGCCCCGCCGGGTGCGGCCCGTCAAGCCCCGATCACTGCAGCGATGCCCAGCCCAGCCTGCACGGACCCCATCGAGGATGCGACGCCAATTCAGACCGCGGCTGCAATGCCCAGTCCGGCCCGCCAAGAACTGGCCGCAACAGCGACGCAGATCCAGGCCGCCGCCACGCCAGGCTCGGCCCGCCAAGACCAGGCCGCCGCCATACAGGGCGCGGCCCGCCAAGACCAGGCCGCCGCCATGCCGGGCGCGGCCCGCCAAGACCAGGCCGCCGCCATACAGGGCGCGGCCCGCCAAGAGATTGCATCACCATTTACCCCGGCCTGCAAGGCCAGAGCAGACACCGCTCCCGAGTCCAAAGAGGTCCCTGCTGGAAAGCCCACGCTGGGGGAGGACCCCGCATACTGGCAGCTGAAGGCTGACATGGAGGCCAAGTTCCCACAGGAGATGGTGGACCGATACATGCTCCCTCCGCACACCCCTAAGGCAACCCCTGCAGCAACCACGCTGAAGAGTCCACCGCCTGGGCCAGCTGAGGAACACTCATCCCCGGCGCTGCCACGACCAGAGTGCAGCGAAGAACTAAGGGGGAGAGGAGGGCAAGAAGCTGAGGAGTTGCCCCCGGAGCCAGCAGCAGTGCTAGTCCCAGAGCCGGAGATGCTGCCATATTCCCGCTGGGACGAGGAAGACCTGACACCTCCTGCTGACGAAGAAGACCTGCCCAACCGCCCTACCTGGGAGCTTGTAAGCTGCACTTCGCAGAATCCAGCCCGCAAGACACAGCGCCGCAGTAGAACCCAGTCTTTCCCTGCACCGCCATCCCCAGAGCAGAGAGAAGTCACGGCCAGAGACCTACAAGAAAAACGGTTCCTGAGAAGAGCCAAAGCACAGATCAGAGGACCCCTGCGTCGAGGAATTGTCGAAGATTTCAGCCTCAAATCAGGATACGGCTTTATAGTATCACCTGGTGTGAAGGAAGGGATTTTTGTCAATCGAAGGGATGTGAGAGCCCACCTGCCCAGAGGACACCCTGGAAGAAATTTGAAGATAGGAGACTCAGTGGAGTTCACTATGCATCAGGGAGAAAGAGGCCGGTATGCCCTAGATGTTGCACCATGTTCTAGAAGTCCTTGCAGAAGCCCTGCAGTCACAACAGAAGATGAAGACAGAGACACTGAAGAAGAAAGAAAATACAACGAACCCACAGACGAAGAAAGAGATCAAGAAACCAACAGGTGCCGCAGCCCTACAGGCCCAAGCCCTGGTATGGAAGAGTAGAGGAATCTGCATAAAGTAAAGCATACAGCAAGTTAAAGTTTTGAAAAGTTGGAAGTTTTGCAACGTTTACGTTTAAGTATGTGCCCACATAAACTTGTGTGAGAAAACCATAAACCTTAAGGCTATGAACTGGCTATAGCCACAAACTCTCGCAGTGTAAATAGTTACACCAGAGGGCACCACCACCACCAGAGTCAGCCTGTTTAGGGGCTTGGCTCGTCTGCAACCAGGAGGAGCCCGTCCGTATATAGGGCCTTGGCTCACCTGCGACCAGAGAGCATGCCTGTTTATGGGGCCTGGCTCTCCACCACCAAGAGGGTACCTGGTCAGCACCAACTGTGGAGGCCGCCTCTACATCCTGCCAGAAGAGGCTGAAGGCGCGGATCCACCAAGCCAGGTATACCCTGAAACCACCAGCCCATGAAAGCCGCCTCTACATCCTGCCAGAAGTGGCTGAAGGCGCGGCCAACGGGAGAGGCAGATTGGAGGAAAGGTCTGGGGAAGTAGATGGCCCAGATCTGGTTACCAAAAGGACCGGTGACCTGCCTCCTGAAAGGGTTTGGGTGGGTTAACGGACTTGTGGGTGGAGGGTGGTGATGTATGGTACCTGGTGCTTTTAAAATGTTTTACATGTTTTAATGTTTTATGCATTTTTAAAATGTTGTCTTGCAGCCCGAGGACGTGCTGGTGATAACTAAGGGGGAATGTGGCGCCCCTGACCTGGTCAGGCACCACTGAGTACTGCACCCATGCTGGGGACAGTACAATACAGGTAATCCAGAAGGCTGACCGGGGTGTGGAACACAGGCGCATAGTGATCAGGTCTCACACATGTACCCATGAGAGGACCCCTGGGGATCCCAGGAGGGGGAAAAGCCTTCACCTTCACTGGAATAGTGGAGGGGGCCAAAAGCCTCCATCTCCTCTCAAGGGGTGTGGTAAGAGAGTCTGGTTGCTAGGTGGCGTAGGCAGGCACAAAAGGGAAAAGAGAAGGAGGAGTAAACAGTCTAGAGTCTGCAGCAGAGTGTGGAGGAGTGAGGAGCAGGAAAGTGAAGCTCAGACAGGAGCAGCAGTGAAGGTCCCAGATGTGAGCCGGTGCAGTGCAGAGTCCAGGGAGCTCGAGTGAGGAGCAGATCCCGTGGGCTGCTGTAGTCTGACAGCGTCCGCGCAGTGGCTACCGACGGGGGAGAACGGTCAACTAGGAGTGCTACCCGAAATCCATCTTCAGCTAGAGAGAGAGCAATGGAGTGGGAAGTAAGGAGACTGCTAGAGAGTACCAGGCCCAAACGGGCGGCAGATCCCGAAGCGGAGATAGATCCAGCTTTCTTTTGCTAAACCTGCCGGTGTGGGGCTCTCAAAGCCCACGCCACAACACCACAAAAGCCGCAGCCACGTAGCCACAGTTAGGGCCCATAGGTCACAGGAGGCAAGCAGCTGGAGTGGCCTGGTCCAGGCGACAAGCAAACGGCAAACGAAGGGGAGAGAGGCTGCAGCATCTTCCCTGGGTGACCCCCATAGGGACTCAAAGTCGGGGTTACCCCAAACCACCAAGGGCTAAGGAAGGCGAGTTAGTAGTCACCCTCACAAGTCAGCCTGAAGGACACCTGGTTCCCACTTGGTTCATCCCAGCTACGCCCGGGTCACTCACCCTGCCATCAACTGTGAGTAAAAACCCTGAAAGACATCCTGCCTGTGTTGAGTCATTCTGCGCCTTGTAGTTCTACGCATCTACACAGGGCCCTGGGGCTTGCCTCACTCTCAGGAGGCTATTCCAACTAACTGCACTCACCATCAGCCCCAGGCGTCCCTTAACCTGCAGTGGCGGTCCCCCACTGACCGCAATACTGAGAGTGGCGTCACGACTACAAAGAAGGTTTCCTACCTGTGACCAGACAGATCCATCTACGTGGAGTCCCTGAAGGTAATGCACCGACACAGCGTCCCCGGGGCTCCACACCATCACTACAGGTAATGAGTGGAGGACAGAGGAGCCTCTTAAGTTACAGGTCTGTGAGAGCCAGAAATCTTGCATGTTTTTAGATGACTAAATACCTTTTTTCCACCATAATTTGAAAAAAAAAATCTTGCCAAATCAGAGAAGGTGATTTTCTGGATTATTTGTTTTCTCATTTTGTCTCTGATAGTTGTGGTCACTTATGATGTCAATTACAGGCAAATCTCATCTTTTTAAGTAGGAGAACTTGCACAATTGGTGACTGACTAAATACTTTTTTTCCCCACTGTACATGTTTGGTTTCTATGAACTGATATTGACCTGGGGAATCATAATGATAGGTCAGTTTTATCAGATAGTAAACATGGTACATAAACCCCCCAAAACAACTGTGAATTTGCAATTTTTTTCACATGGATTTTTTTTTCCAGTACAACTCGTCCTGCGTAGAACAAGCTCACATATGACTATATTGATGAAAAAATATAAAAGTTATGGTTCTTGGAAGGAGGGGAGGAAAAAACAAAAAAAAAAAAAATCGCCCAAGGATGAAGGAGTTAAAGGGGTTGTCCGGTCTAAAATGACAAGTCGGCAGTCCCCCTATGTGTCACTCTATGTGACTGCAGACTTGGGAATCCTCCCAGTGCACGCAGTGTGTGCTGCAAGGATTCAACCGTGTCAGAGCCAGGTACGGCAGTCACATGGACCACCTAGTTGGATTCTGACTGGGAGGATGCATATCGCTTACTTGTGGGCCACGTGACTGCCGCTCCCGGCTCTGACACTGTCCTCACAACAGACAGTGTTTGCGACGTGGGGATTCACAAGTCTGAAGTCAAATTCACTTGTGAATCAACCTAATAACACACTGAGCTATTAGAGAATGTGAGAACAGGTTGTAATTTGTAGTATACACGAAGAAAAAGATGTTTCCACCACCAGGAGCAAAACAGTATCAATGCAGTGACATGGCAAGAATGTGCATAACTAATCATATGCTAAGTAGTTGCAAGTCAAATTTATGTATGAGATATCCAAGATGATTGTCTATAAAACGAAGGTCGTCTCACGCTCAAAGCTGTAGCAGATAGTGAGATATAGAGCATGAAAATCAAAAGTTAAAAACATTGTTACCCTTTTGCTCATCAGTGTAAGTAGCAAGTCCACAGTAGGTAGCAATGTAATGTGAACTGACACTAATATCAGTTTGTGACTCTAACAGCAAACAATTGGCTAACCAGAGCAGATGCAATTTATAGCATTCACAACAGTGTCACGATTCACCTTTGGCTCTGCTCCTTGCAGAGCGATTGGGTTTTGTCTATTGCTCAGTTGTTTATATTCCACGGGTCCTTGCCAGTGGGCGGGACTTGTTTGGTGCCTCATTACAGAAATCGACTTGCTTTATCTTTGGGCTGTTTCCACCGGAACTTCGCCAGTGATAGTTCCTGCTCTGCAGTGTGCGCTTCTGGTTCTCGTAAGTTCATTCTGATCCTTGTCCCGCCACCCCGACTCCTCTCCCTGTCCACCGCTCCATCTTTCTTGTCTGTGCTCACTGACTTCCTGACCCTCTGATTATCTTGGTACCTCAGTCCCGCTTCCCCCCTGTTTATAGTGATCTTCCCCTTCGGCTTGTGAGCCCAGCTTGCTCTTGGACTACGGTTCTGCTCCCTATCTGTACCTGACGTTACCTCCCAGCTACCGACCTTAGACTTCCACATGAGTTTGGCTCCTCTACCTCCTTTGCACTGACGTGAACTCCCGACTCACGGTGTGTACAACCATTCTGCTACCTCTGCTATCTACGTCTAGATACTGGTGACATCTAGTGGGCAGATGCCGCATTACACCTAGGAGCTCCACATCTCTCCTGTGTACCTTCGCCCCCTGGTAGTAGCATTACAAACAGATTGTTATTTAATTATTATTATTATTTATTATTATAGCTCCATTTATTCCATGGCGCTTTACAAGTGAAAGAGGGTATACGTACAACAATCATTAACAGTACAAAACAGACTGGTATAGGAGGAGAGAGGACCCGGCCCGCAAGGGCTCACAGTCTACATGCAATGGGTGATGGTACAATAGGTGAGGACAGAGCTGGTTGCGCAGTGGTGTACTGGACTGAGGGCTATTATAGGTTGTAGGCTTGTTGGAAGAGATGGGTCTTGAGGTTCCTCTTGAAGTTTTCCACGGTAGGGGAGAGTCTGATATGCTGATGTAGAGCGTTCCAAAGTATGGGGGAGGCACGGGAGAAATCTTGTACGCGATTGTGGCAAGAGGAGGTAAGAGAGGAGTAGAGAAGGAGATCTTGTGTGGATCTGAGATTGCGTGCAGGTAGGTACCGGGAGACTAGGTCACAGATGTAAGGAGGACACAGGTTGTGGATGGCTTTGTATGTCATAATTAATGTTTTGAACTGCAGTCGTTGGGCGATGGGAAGCTAGTGAAAGGATTGGCAGAGTGACGAGGCTGGGGAATAGCGAGGGGAGAGGTGGATTAAGCGGGCCGCAGAGTTTAGGATAGATTGGAGGGGTGCAAGAGTGTTGGAAGGGAGGCCAGAGAGCAGGAGTTTGCAGTAGTTGAGGCGGGAGATAATGAGGGCATGCACTAATGTTTTTGCTGATTCTTGGTTAAGGAAAGCACGGATCCGGGAGATATTTTTGAGTTGTAGTCTGTGTGATGTCCTGGACTAGTCAGGGTGTCCCAGGTAGTCCCATGCACACACAGCCCCCTCCCTAAAAAGGTGACAGCAGTTAAACTTCAAAACCTTGTCACCACCCTCCAGGTTTGATGCCCACACCAGGGGGCAGAGCCAGGTGGTAGGCTCCGCCCACCGAGGAGTTCACAGGCCTGGAGGCGGGAAAAAGCAGTAGTTCTAGAGAGTAGTTTGACAGTGGAGGAGAGAAGTCAAGTTCAAGGGCAGACCTGTGACCAAGCCTGCCAATAGTCTACTCAGGTGTCTGGGTTGGAGCCCAGTCACCTCTGGCAAGGAGGCACACGGTGGTGGCCGCCTGCAGGAGCTGGGATTACAGCCGGTGGAACCGTAGGGACTGGGGTCGGGCGGTGGTCCGTCGGTACCGAACCGGGGAACCGATTGGAAACCGGAGCACCAGGAGGGGTACTCAGACCCAGTACGAAGCCCAGAATCCACAGGGCTGAGTCAAATCAACTGATAGAGGACTGGACTTTAGGACCTTTCCCACATAAGACCCGACTGAAGACAACAGCCCAACCATTAGGGTAAAGCCACCGCCAAGGCATAGAGACCCGACGGGCCAGCGTCTGCGGGCAAACAGGGCTCTCCCAACACTCAGCAAGCTGGGAAGCGGACTACCGCTGCTTAGGCATAGGAGTCAAAACATTCACATAAAGAGGTGCATGAGAAAGGCGGAAACCACCAACCTGTTAAGGGAGAAGCAGCAGCCGGCTGTGGGCCCCGTTCATCACCCCGTTTGGTTTACCAGGGATTCCAGTGTGTTGTATCATAGTGAGTACACCAGTGCCTTCGGGCCGCGCACCGCACCAGCACCCAGCACGCACCCATCCCCACGCCTCAGCACCTCCCTCGGGCCCCCGGGACCATCACTCCCCTACCCACAGAGGGGTCAACACCAAGCTGCGCAACACCGTCCCCGGGAGGCCTAGTCAACGGCAGCAGTGGTGTCCATCCATTCACCACAACCCGTGGGTGGCGTCACAAACTTATATCCCTTACAAACCACCGCAGCCCCGGCCGTGGAACTCCCCACCGAAGTCCCTGCGTGTAGCGCCAACCCCCTTGCTGAGCGACATGACCCCCGGGTCCGTGAGGAGCTCGAGCCACCCATCATACGAGCACAGATCCGAGCGGCTCTGCAGCCGGCCGAGCCCCGGGGCGGTACAGTCTGCATGAGGTGAAGAGGGCTTGGATGTGTGGCTTGGATTTAATGATAACATTCATGAATAAACAGTTCACGTAACTAAGAGCACACAATGGGCTAATTCAAATTGTCCCTCGAGTGAGGAAGGAGACAAACTCTAGCGCCACCTATTGGAAGTCGCAAACCTAAAAGTCAAATGTGGCTTTTTAAACAAGCCTTTTCAACAATGGGCTAACTAACAGCATATGCAAGTAACATGACCAAACTCTAATCACGGTTTGAGAGGCTTAGAGCAAATGTCGCGGGCGGGGAGGACGCCGTCGCTGATGCGCTCTCGCTAGCGCTCGGGTCCGGCGCTGCTGCGATGACTGCTCGGTGGCTCGAGCGGTGGGCCGGATCCGGGGACTCGAGTGGCGCTCCTTGCCCGTGAGTGAAAGGGGTGGTTGGTTTGGGGGATTTAGTCCGTGACGCCACCCACGGGTTGTGGTGAAGATGGGCACCACCGCTGCTGATGACGGGGATCTCGGGAGCGATGATAGGGAGCAGCTGGGATGTTGGTTTCCCCCTCCGTGGATGGGGGTCGGTGGTCCCGGGGCCCGATGATGAGACGGGGAGGCAGGGTTGGTGAGGTGCAGGGTTGCAGGGACAGCGCGGCGCGTCCTCGGTAAACCAAACGGCTGGATGGACAGGTCCCGCAGCCGGCTGCTGTGTCTCTCCCTGGACAGGTGATAGCGGCTGTCTTTCCCTGCACCTTGATGTACTTGTTTGACTACCATGGATCCCCAACGGTAGTCCGCTCTCCGGTGTATGGTTGCTGGAGGAGCCCGTTTGCCCTCAGGCGCTGGCCCTTGGGTCTCTAGCCTTAGGCGGTAGCTGTATACCCTCACGGTGTGGGCGGTTGCCTTCAATCGGGACTTTTGCTGTTAGGAAACCCCTGGGGTTCCGGTCACACTTGGATTTGACTATTATCGGCGGCTCTAAGCCTGGTCGGGGTCCGATGGCCCTGCCTGTGTGTGCTGGCTTCACTTCGCTCCCCGGTCGGTACCGGTGGGCCAACGCCCGACCCCGGTCCTACGGTTCCGCGTTGCTTCACCACTCCTGCAGACGGCCACCACCATCTGCCAACCTTGCTGTCAGTGCCTGGGCCACAAACCCAGACACCCAAGTGCTCGCTCCTCACTCCTCAAACTCCAAACTTCAACACTCAACTCCCACTTTTCCCGCCTCCAGGCCTGTGAACTCCTCGGTGGGTGGGGCCAACCGCTTGGCTCCGCCCCACCTGGTGTGGACATCAGACACTGGAGGGAGGCAACAAGGGTTTTTGTTTGGCTGGTGTCCCTGTCTAATGGGGGTGGGGGTGTTTGTGTGTTATCTGTGACGACCTGGCTAGTCCAGGGCGCCACATACCCCCTTGGTGAAATGCAGACCGTCCGCGGGCTGCCCGTCCATCACCGGTTTTATTTTTCTTTTCAAAACTGTAAAAATATAAATTAACATGTAAAACATTTTCAAACATATAAGCATTTTTTTGGTTAGGACACTTAAACGTTGCACATATATAACATTTTTAATACTGACAAACGGACAGATGTCTTCCGCTCTCCCACCCAAGCAACCTAGCCCTGATGCTGCCCCTAAGAAGTGGGCAGCACCCCTTGACCCCAGTCCAGGTTCAGGCTGCCCGAGCGGGAACGGGTACGGCTACTCGCACCCGGCTGTCACTTCAGGAGACCCAACGTCCTTGGGGGACCCCTGACCCCCAGAGGATGGCCACCGGTCCTGGAGGTGGCCGGGCCCCAGCCTGCTCTGCTGCGGGCCCTTCCTCCAATCTGCCTCTTCGGAGGTGGCAACTGTTTCCATAAAACTATTTACGAGCTCACCAGTTCGTGGGTGGCCTGCCAGTTCTCGGCCATGTCCATCAGTAGTCTCTCATGCAGGGGGTAAAAGTACATAGGGTCCCTCTGGGGACAACTTGCCGGCAACAGCCGGAATAATCACATGGACAGTCAGATGAAGGTCACGGTTCATTAAAGTCATTCAATCAAACTGCTGAAGGTCCCAACGGGGGACAACTGCTTGCAACGGCGAACCGCTGCCTATTCCACCTCTTCCTCCGAGGTGGCCTCGCCTTCCGCTGTTAAGATTGCAAACATCCGGTGGCAGGCCTGGTGGTAGAGGGCCGCCCGGTATCCGTTCCCTGCACCGCGCATGACATAGAAAGCTACTGGTGCATCGCCATTGGGAAGGCTCTCACCCGCTTCCTCGGACTCCGAGACCGGCTCTGTGTCAGCCCCCGAGCTGTTGTCATCTGACTCCAGAGAACTAATGGTGGGACTTGGCAGGTCGGTAACGGTTTCCAGCTGAGCCCAGACTCGTGGCTCCTCAGTGGCAAGCGACACTTCATTGGCCGCTGTGTGGAGGTCTGCTATCGGTTCTTCTACGTTACCCGATCCAGCAGTTGATGGGCTGGCTTCCTCTCGGGCCTCCGGGCCCTGGCGGGGCAACACGGACTCTGCCACCTCCATCGGGGACGGTGATCTGGGTGGGGTTGTATGGGCGGTCAGCACAGGCGATGGGTCGGGCCCTGCTGGGGCCAGGGGTAGACCGGATCCTTCAGCCGCAGCGGCCGGTCCTCTAGGGACACAAGGGTGTGGGTCTCTCACCAGCTCCTCTAGCATGGTCTCTATTTCATGCGACCGCATGACCGCGGCCAGCTCCTCCATCTCAGCGGTCCAGCGATCGAGCAGGTCCCGTACTTGGACCCGGTTTCGGCAGCACAACAGCATCACTTGGGTGTTCAGCCAAGCCGCCGTCCCGGTACAGGCTCCGGAGATTCAGGCCTCCCTGATGGTGCGGACATGTTGCAAGCTGCTTCCAGGAACCGGTTATGTTTGCAGAGTCCTGGCGTCCCCGCTTCCATAGCCTCGGCTACATTAGGCAGACACACTCTCGCGCCCCCTTGGTACTCTTCAGCACTTCCGTTTGTTGGGGGCGGGGCTTCAATTTCGTGCCTTCCCTGCTCGGAGAAGACCCTCGAGCGGGAGATTTTCGCGCCAAGATGGCGGCGCTTAAAAATTTTCGTCCGGACACCGCCGGCGGAGATCACAAGGCGCACTTCTACTGGTAAGTAGAGGGATTCAATCCTGTTCGTGATGCCAAGTTGTCGCGGGCGGGGAGGACGCCGTCGCTACTGCGCTCTCGCTAGCGCTCGGGTCCGGCGCTGCTGCGATGGCTACTCGGTGGCTCGAGCGGTGGGCCGGATCCGGGGACTCGAGTGGCGCTCCTCGCCCGTGAATGAAAGGGGTGGTTGGTTTGGGGGATTTAGTCCATGACGCCACCCACGGGTCGTGGTGAAGATGGGCACCACCGCTGCTGATGACGGGGATCCCGGGAGCGATGGTAGGGAGCAACTGGGATGTTGGTTTCCCCCTCCGTGGGTAGGGGTCAGTGGTCCCGGGGCCCGATGATGAGACGGGGAGGCAGGGTTGGTGAGGTGCAGGGTTGCAGGGATAGCGTGGCGCGGTGCCGGATGTCACGGGTGTACTCACTCAGTAAGAAATGTACAAAGTCCTCGATAAACCAAACGGCTGGATGGACGGGTCCCGCAGCCGGCTGCTGTGTCTCTCCCCGGACATGTGATAGCGGCTGTCTTTCCCTGCACCTTGATGTACTTGTTTGACTACTATGGATCCCCAACGGTAGTCCGCTCCCCGGTGTATGGTTGCCGGAGGAGCCCGTTTGCCCGCAGGCGCTGGCCCTTGGGTCTTTAGCCTTAGGCGGTAGCTGTATACCCTCACAGTGTGGGCGGTTGCCTTCAATCGGGACTTTTGCTGTTAGGAAACCCCTGGGGTTCCGGTCACACTCGGATTTGACTATTATCGGCGGCTCCAAGCCTGGTCGGGGTCTGATGGCCCTGCCTGTGTGTGCTGGCTTCACTTTGCTCCCCGGTCGGTACCGGTGGGCCAACGCCCGACCCCGGTCCTACGGTTCTGCGTTGCTTCCCCACTCCTGCAGACGGCCACCACCGTCTGCCAACCTTGCTGTCAGTGCCTGGGCCACAAACCCAGACACCCAAGTGCTCGCTCCTCACTCCTCAAACTCCAAACTCCAACACTCAACTCCCACTTTTCCCGCCTCCAGGCCTGTGAACTCCTCGGTGCGTGGGGCCAACCGCTTGGCTCCGCCCCACCTGGTGTGGACATCAGACACTGGAGGGAGGCAACAAGGGTTTTTGTTTGGATGATGCCCCTGGCAGGGGACATCAATAATTCATATGCATTTTACTGTCCTAAGTCCCTTCTAGCGGGCCACTGAGTGGAAAGTCCCTTTTCTAAGCATAGCAGGCAGGACTTCATAGTGCTATTTTTGGCAGCCAGTGGTTTCAATGGGCAGAACAGGAATTTTTATTGGATAGGAAAAGGTTAATATGAGGTTCTAAGGTAAAGATCTGACTGTATGAAATTCACTATGTATGCATGCCTTGAGCAGCCGTTCGAGGGTGAATATGTCTGCACTCGATGCAAGCATGTTGCGTGTTTGGAAGCCAAGGTAATTGATCTAAATATGCAGCTTGCAACACTCAGGAGCATTGCAAACCTGGAGAGGAGTTTAGAGCTCACTTAGCTTTCTCTGGCTGGGGCCAGTGATATGGAGGAGGGTGGAGGTGGAGAAGATCAGGACCCAGAGGTACGTAGTTGGGTAACAGTTAGAAGAAGAGGTAGGGGAAAAAGTGTCAGGGAGCCTAGTCCTGACCTGGCACAACCTAGTAAATATGCCTGTTTGGCTGATATTAGGAATGAAGGGCCAGGACTAGGGTCACTACAGCAGGACGTTGCTCCTAGCAACCAGGAAAACAACTGCTGTAGGAAGGAGGGAATTAGGAGTGCAGCAAAGCCCAGACAGATGTTAGTGGTAGGGGACTCTATAATTAAGCGGACAGACAAGGTCATCTGTCGCCGAGACCGTGAATGCCGAACAGTGTGTTGTCTGCCGGGTGCTCGGGTTCGGCATATTGCGGATCGGATAGACAGATTGCTGGGTGGGGCTGGGCAATACCCAGCGGTCATGATGCACATTGGTACTAATGACAAAGTTAGAGGCAGGTGGAAGGTCCTTAAAAACGATTACAGGGAACTAGGAGAGAAGCTGAAGTCCAGGACCTCCAAGGTGGTGTTTTCAGAAATACTACCGGTGCCACGAGCGTCACTAGAAAGACAGCGGGAGCTTAGGGAGATAAATACGTGTCTTAGAAATTGGTGCAGGAAGGAAGGGTTCGGGTTCATGGAGAACTGGGCTGACTTCTCAGTCGGCTCCAGGCTCTACGGTAGGGACGGGCTGCACCTCAATGGGGAAGGTGCAGCTGTGCTGGGGGAGAAAATGGTGAGATGGATGGAGGAGCTTTTAAACTAGGATCTGGGGGGAGGGAGGGTAGTGGAGCAAAAAAGGGGATAGATAGAGCAGATAGAGACAGTGAGATGGTAGGGGTCAATGAAGGATTAGGGGGGGATGGGACATGCAAGGAAAGTAGGGAGGCTAGGAGTAATAAAGGTGTTAATAGGATTAAATGTCTACTGGCAAATGCAAGAAGTCTTGCAAACAAAATGAATGAATTGGAGACTCTTATGTCAACCATGGATTATGATATGGTGGGCATTACGGAAACCTGGCTGGATGAAAGCCATGACTGGGTGACAAACATACAGGGTTATAGTACATTTAGGAGGGACAGGAAAGACAAAAAAGGTGGTGGGGTGTGTATATTTATCAAATCTAACCTAAAACCTGTGTTGAATGATGACATTGGGGGGAACTGCAACAATGTAGAGTCAGTATGGGTAAATGTACATGGGGAGGGGAATAATGGAAAAAATTCTAATTGGAGTTTGCTATAAGCCTCCTAACATACCTGAACAAATAGAGGGTGAAATGCTGGAACAAATTGAAAAGGCAGCTAATAATAATAATCGGGTTCTTATTATGGGGGATTTCAACTATCCAGACATACAGTGGGACATAGAATCTTCTGGTTGTGCTAAAAGCTGTAAGTTCTTATCTACTATTCAAGACAATTACCTCTCTCAGATGGTAGATGAACTGACGAGGGGAGATAATTTGCTAGATTTGGTCCTGTCAAATAGACCGGATACAATTTCAGATCTACAGGTCCGGGAGCACTTGGGCACCAGCAATCATAATATGGTAAGCTTCAACGTAATATTCAATAAAACATTTCAAAGGGGAAATGCTAAAACGTGGAATTTTAGGAAAGCTGATTTCAACAAATTAAGGGAAGAGCTTAAATGTGTAGATTGGGACAAAGTCATGGTAACTGGGGATACTGAACATAAATGGGGAAAGTTTAAGGATATACTGCTAGAGTCCTGTAAAAAACTTATACCCTCTGGTAATAAAATGTCCTGGAATAAAAAGAAACCACTATGGATAAATAAGACTGTACAAAGTATAATAAAACAAAAACAAAGGGCGTTTAAAATCTTGAAGGCTGAGAATACAGAAATAGCATTTCAGGAGTATAAAGATATCAATAGGCAATGCAAAAAAGAAATCAAACAAGCAAAACTAGCTACTGAAACAAAAATCGCCAATGACATTAAAATAAATCCCAAAATCTTTTATAAATACATTAATGCCAAAAGGAAAACAAAGGATAGTATTGGCCCCTTAAAATATAATAACAAGTTAGTTATAGAGGACAAACAAAAGACTGAGATATTAAATAGGTATTTCCCTTCTGTGTTCACCAAGGAACTGACTGTACCAGGCATTCAACAAGTGAAAAATCAAAGTTCACCACCCGATATAATTAATTTAACACAAGAAGAAGTACGCCTACGTCTGAGTAAATTAAACATTGACAAATCGCCAGGGCCAGATGGCATTCATCCACGAATATTGAGGGAATTGAGCTCCGTAATTGACAGACCGCTGTATCTTATCTTTTTAGACTCGCTTGTAACAGGGTTGGTGCCTCAGGATTGGAGGATTGCTGATGTGGTACCGATATTTAAGAAAGGTAAGAGGGTAGATCCAGGCAACTACCGTCCAGTAAGCCTGACATCAGTAGTATGCAAAGTTTTTGAGGGCATTTTAAGGGATGATATGCAAAAATATGTTGCAGAAAATAATATAATAACTGACAGACAGCATGGATTCATGAAAGATAAATCGTGTCTAACCAACCTGTTGGGGTTCTATGAGGGGGTAAGTGCAAACCTGGATATTGGTAATGCAGCTGATGTGATTTATTTGGACTTTGCAAAGGCATTTGATACTGTACCAGATAATAGCCTTAGGGGTGCTTCACACACAGCGAGCTCGCTGCCGAGATCGCTGCTGAGTCATGCTTTTTGTGACGCAGCAGTGACCTCATTAGCGATCTCGCTGTGTGTGACACTGAGCAGCGATCTGGCCCCTGCTGCGAGATCGCTGCTCGTTACACACAGCCCTGGTTCGTTTTCTTCAAAGGCGATCTCCCGCTGTGACACAAAGATCGCTGTGTGTGACAGCGAGAGAGCGACAAATGAAGCGAGCAGGGAGCAGGAGCCGGCGTCTGGCAGCTGCGGAGGCTGGTAACTAAGATAAACATCGGGTAACCAAGGTGGTTACCCGATATTTACCTTAGTTACCAGCCTCCGCAGCTCTCACGCTGCCTGTGCTGCCGGCTCCGGCTCTCTGCACATGTAGCTGCATTACACATCGGGTTAATAAACCCGATGTGTACTGTAGCTAGGAGAGCAAGGAGCCAGCGCTCAGTGTGCGCGGCTCCCTGCTCCCTGCACACACAGCTAAGCGGTGTGCGCTGGTAACTAATGTACACATCGGGTAACCATACCCGATGTTTACCTTAGTTACCAGTGTCCGCAGCTTCCAGACGCCGGCTCCGTGCAAGCGCAGCGTCGCTTGCACGTCGCTGCTGGCTGGGGGCTGGTCACTGGTCGCTGGTGAGATCTGCCTGTTTGACAGCTCACCAGCGACCATGTAGCGATGCAGCAGCGATCCTGACCAGGTCAGATCGCTGGTCGGATCGCTGCTGCATCGCTAAAGTGTGAAGGTACCCTTATACTAAAGCTCCAGAAGCAAGGACTAGGGGACACAATATGCAACTGGGTAAGGAATTGGCTAAAAGATAGGAAACAAAGAGTAGTCATAAATGGTACATTCTCTAAATGGGCCATAGTCAGCAGTGGGGTGCCGCAGGGATCTGTGCTTGGACCAATTCTTTTTAATCTCTTTATTAATGACCTTGTGGATGGGATTGATAGTAAAGTGTCAGTCTTTGCTGATGACACCAAACTATGTAGGATATTAAAAACTGACCTTGATAGTATAATATTACAAAAAGATCTGGATAAGATGTCAGAATGGGCAGATACTTGGCAAATGAGATTTAATGTTGATAAATGTAAAGTAATGCACCTAGGACAGAGTAATCCTATAACTGCGTATACATTAAATGGAAGTAAACTCGGGACTACAGAACAGGAGAAAGACTTGGGTATTCTCATTACAAATAAGCTAAGCAGCAGCACTCAATGTCAAGCAGCAGCTGCAAAAGCAAACAAGATTTTAGGGTGTATAAAAAGAGAGATTAGATCCCGTGATCCCAACGTATTGTTACCCCTCTATAAATCACTTGTAAGGCCACATCTGGAATATGAGATCCAGTTTTCTGCTCCACATTTTAAAAAGGACATTCAGAAGTTAGAGTCAGTTCAAAGGCGGGCAACTAGACTACTACAAGGAATGGAAGGCCTCCCATATGATGACAGGTTGAAAAAGTTAGATATGTTTAGCTTAGAAAAAAGACGTCTCAGAGGAGATCTCATTTATATGTATAAATACATGTGTGGTCAATATAAAGGACTGGCACATGACTTATTTCTTCCAAAGACAACACTAAGGACCAGGGGGCACACACTGCGAGTGGAAGAAAAGCGATTCCAACAGCTAAATAGGAAAGGGTTCTTTACAGTTAGAGCAGTCAGACTGTGGAATGCCCTACCACAAGAGGCAGTAATGGCAGATACTATAACAGCTTTCAAAAAAGGGCTGGATGATTTCCTCAGTACACACAACATTGTTGGTTATAAATGACTTTGTGACCAAATGTAGAACTGGTGGAGGAAGGTTGAACTAGAGGGACCTAGGTCTTTTTTCAACCTTAGTAACTATGTAACTATGTAACTATGTAACTCTGTAACTACCACATGATGGTGAACCTCACTGTGGCTATCTGGCCTGAAAGGTGTGGGGCCGTGCAGCAACCATCCTCGCTGCTACAGTGCTCCAGCAAGGTGGGCGACCTGGTGACCCATAGCACCCATGCTGTGAGGCTGAGTCCCTATGTCTCCAGCCAACACCAGTGCACAAGCACAGCACCACAGCAACAATGGCCAACATGCAGCATCAGCACAGCACTGCCTCAACACTCAGCTTGAACTATATTGAGTAATTTTGGAGCATTAATGCCCTGTTTGGGAACCCAGAATTTCTGCGAACTGAGAGACTGAGGAACTGGAAATTGTCTTTAAAAATACTTGAAGAACTGATGGAAGTCCTAATTATGGAACAAAATTAGACAACTTGGAGAAATGGTCCAGTGCAACTCAGGAATATCTGTAAAAAAAAGTCCATGGAATTCTCAGCCTAGGACTCTTATGTTATAGAAGAGGGGTCCCCAATCTGTACGTCTGGAGCCACATGTGGCTCGCATGCCTATTATGTGTGGCTCGTGGCTGTCTACCAGCTAAATGCATTAGCTCATGATCAAGAAAACAGCTATGAAGAGTAGGTGTCACGCTGTACAAAGGGCAAGTGAGATGTAGTACAGCATATTCCCCAGTAGGTGGCAGCAGAGTAGTGAAGGAGAGTTAAAGTAACACTGTAACAGAAAAGCAGCTGAAGTACAGCTGAGTAACTCCAGCAGGCAGTTCACAGGTAAACCACCAGTCAGGGTCTAGCTGGGAGAGTCAAGTCACAGCATAGGGAGGATAAAAATAAAGCCAGAAAACAGAATCAAGTCGGAAGCTGGGAGATGAGGTATGCAGAGGGAAATACAAACAACAGACAGGAGCGGGAAGTCAGGGGCTTGGACTGACGGATGAACAGGGGAGGGTACAGGTCAGGGCACGGTAACAAGGAGTCAGATCAAACAGGAAATCTTACCAGAGCAAGTCACAGGCTGCAGAGCAAAACTATAACCAGCACTGGAATGCAGGTTCAGAGACCAAATATAGTGCCTCCTGAAACCAGAACGAGGCTGATGGAAGTTAACCCCTGATATGACCAGGCCGGGCCTGTGAAACTCTGGAGCGGAGAATACCGGTCCTGGATCATGACAGTAGGTCTCCAGATGGTGACTTTTGTGAGTAGCCCCATTTATCAAAGAAAATCTCGATGATCATATGCTGGTCTTGGGGTTGGGCAGATAAATTAAGTATAGTAATCTGGAGACAGAAGGATACTGTCAGTCAGAGGAGGTGCTTGAAGCTGGATGCGGTGATATGGTGGGAGTGCTTGCTGCACAAATACTGAATCAGGGCAAGGTAGGAACACCTGGATGTACTGTACGTATACTGCCGGGGTGTGATTTCTGTGGAAAAGCTTTAGCTGTCATTATACCAGTAATGGGGGCGTTTAGGTTAATCTACTTTTTGGGAGTGGGAGCAAGATGTCCTCTACTCTGGGAGGGAGATGTCTGGATGTGGCTTGCTGAATCTGACTTTCCAGTAAGGAAAGGTTGGGGACCACTAGTATAGGAAAAGGCTGTAGATACTAAGAAGTGCTTAGTGTGAAGGTTTAAACATTAGCGAGAGAATAGAAGAATAGGCCAAATATAACACTTTCCGGTGGAGTACTTTTAAGACAAGAGATCGTCCTTTATGTGGAGAATTGGAAAAAGCAGAGATGTTGGCAAGGTCACGTTCAAGTCTTCAGAGACATCACAAGGATCAAAGAGAACGTGGAAAGAGCGTTACTCTGCGTTTTTTCTTGGCAGGATGGAAGGTGAGGATGATGACAAACTGCCAGAAGAAGAGGTATCACTGAGCTTGGGGGGAGATCAGTCTATGGGCAAACAGAAGAAATTCCAGACTTTTGTCGTCAGTATCACCTGGCGTTTAGGTGCTGTTCTCCTGGAAAAAAATTCTTAGAGAAGAATCCGAAGAAATGATTTCAAGATCATGAGGAATTTTGTGTGAGAGAATTGCTCCCCATCATTATGGAACAGAACAAGTCAGTAGAAAAATGAGATTTAAGTTATTCAAAGGCTTTATTAACAAAATGTGACCAGTTTTGAGACTAATTGTTCTTTTAAATCAGGGCCCTAAGAGTAACAACCACTTGAGAGTAGTTTTTAATGAATTGGGGGTAATAATTTTCAATGCTGTGGAATCTTTAGAGGAATTTTATACCAATGGGTTGTGGACAATCAAAGATAGCAGAAAGTTTCTCTGGATCCATATGCAGATCCTCAGATGAGACAAGTCTCTAATTCGGTATAAAATGGTTTTGTTGCTGGCCTATCAGGTCGTCACAGGGTATTGCGCAATCTGCCCTTCTGTACAGTATCCAATCCTCCTTGGTTACGGATCCCTGTTCTTTGGTGTTGCTAAGATCAGAGACAGTCAAAACCCTAGGAACACTTTACATCACACCCACCAGACACACCATTGGGGGGCCTGAAGGGAATAGGGCCACCCATTTGGGGGTCGGTAGGGAAAAGGGAAAAAGTGAAAAGAGAAATGAGAAAGGAGTGGAAGGAGTAGGAGTGTGGAGTGGTGGCTCTCTGAGAGGGAGAGGTCACCGGGTGGAGAAGGGCTCCTCAAGACTACTGGTGGCAGACGTTGGTCTGGGCCTGGTAGGAGCTGGAACCCCGGTCACAGGGGATCGTGTCAAGGGGCATGGATTGCCGAGGAGGGCAGCCAGCGGCTTTGAGCCATCTCCGGGCAGGGGCCAGGGCACGACGGGGTACGCGGACCCTAGGCCGGGAAGTAGCTTCAAGCGTCTTGGTAATTTACCCGACGGGGCTGAAGTCTTCAAGATTCCTCCCTCACCCACTCCAAAATCGGGGGTACTAGCGCAACGAGGGGATAAAACTTTTCCCAAAACACAGTTTACCAAATCCCAAGAGTGAACCCTGAGAGCAAGCTCACTCCGTTGGCCATACGGGTGAGCGGGACCCGATTAGTTCCACACTATAGGGTCCAACAGTGAGAAGGTGCCACGGAAAGGGCCACAGGCTAATAAGCAACACTAAGGACACGGATCCAAGCGTGCTCCCTCCTTGCTGCAGCGGTGCTCAGATTTCTGGTTTACAAGCTGTCGATGTCAGTATTCTTGGACTGAGTGAGTACGCAGAAAACCCTCCTTTTCCCAATGGCACCCCTTTATCTCCACCACCGGGCCCCGGGGCACAACCCCCTACCCACGGAGGGGTTAAACACCTTGCTGTCATACCACCGCCACCGGGCTCCCCCCCAACAGCAGCGGTGGTACTTCATCTTACCACGCACCATGGGTGGCGTCACGAATTTCTAACTCCCCTGTACATACTCCCCTTTTCAAACTTGAGTGTCCGCACGAACCCCCAGGTTCGGAGACCCCTCGAGCCACCGCGGTTCTGGATCAGAGCGGCTCGGCCGCTGACACGGGGGCGGTACATTGCAGTCTCTGCAGAACAAGGCAAACATGAAGCTGGTGAGAGTCTATATTGATGGACAAGAGGATATCACCCTGACAGACTAGGATATGTTGGTTCAGGACATTACAAAAAAATCAAATTCTCATTGTAATGCTTGCCTCAGGAGATGGATCAGCAGCGAGCAGGAGTGGACCCACTAGACCACAGGGGGACCTCAGGCTTACCCTTTAGTGGGAGGGGCTTGACTAAGTGCCCACCACGAGGCAGACTCCAGGTGCCACTCCCAGAGCAGTGATCGGGACTGTGGCAGTTGACCCCCAAGGCAGGGATGAACACAGGGACAAACAGGCAGAGTCCCTAGTGTAGCTGGGACCTTCGAGGTAGCTGAAGCAAGTGGCACAGCTGGGTGGACGGACAGAGTCTCTAGTATAGCTGGGACCTCCGGGGTAACTAAGGCAGAATGCACGGCTGGAGTGGATGGACATTGGAGTACCAACGGGACCGGGAGACAGAAAAAGGACACTGCACACTAGAACAGGGATGCACGATGGACAAGGGAACCTGCCAACTAGCTGGCTAGGGAACAAACCACTAACTAACTAAAAACACATGGATCAGGCACCTCCCCTAATGAGAGAGTGCCTTAAGTACCCAGTGCCTCTAAGCAATAGGCTGAGAGGCACTTCTAGGGAATGACGCGCTGGCCCTTTAAGAGAGAGGCAGCTGTGCATGCGCACGCCATAGAAGCACTCCCGAAGAGCCTGTGCGGCATGCACAGGTCCTGGGAGAGAGAGACAGGAAACACCCACGTTGAGGATCGAGGTTTAGCCGTGCAGTGTGGTGCATCCCTGCAGGAAGGAGGGCAAGCAGTGCAGGGACGCCGGCACTACACACATAGTGCTAGAAAACAGTCCATTTGTTGCATAATCTGAAAGCAATTACTAGATATTTGATAGTGACCATCACAGGTGTTGAAAACTGTTCTATTCTTTAATTACGTTATAAAGTCCATGTAGATCTAATTTGGTGAAGATTGTTGTACCTTTTATACAATGAAGAGTGGCAGCCTTAGGGAAACGGAGCGAAGCCTCGCCCAGAAGCCAAGACAGGTGCACAACAGTCTGTTTTAAAACTTTGCCTGGGAGACACTAATGCAGTATATCTATCTCTTGGATTCACATGTGGCTCGTGTGCCTATGATGCATGGCTCATGGCTGTTTGCCAGCTTAGTGATTAGCACAAGGTCAAGTGTAACCGTGTTGAGGTGGCAAGTGGGAGTGTAGCCACTAGATCAGAAGGGGGACCTTGGCTTACTGTAAAGTGGGAGGGGCTTAACTAAGTGCTTACCAGGTATTCACCAGAGCCGCAGATGATAAGGATGGACTTGGCTGTCAGTAGGCGCCAGATGCCATTTCAAGGGCAGTGTCCAGAACTGGCAGCTGACCTCTAGGGCAGGGATGGGCTCAGGTACGGATAGGCAGAATCTCTACTGCAGGCAGGTGCAGCCAGCACTACTGATACAGGGCAGCAAGTGGAGGCTGGTACAAAGGGTACGGCAGGTACAGGGAAACACAAGGGTTAGTGAGTATAGGTGAAGGTAACGGGCATGGAATAGATGAGACCTGACAACTAGCTAGTAAGACAGTAACAAACTAACTGACTACATTGCTCAGGCACCTTCCCTAGTGGGAGGATGCCTTAAGTACCTAGTGCCTCTTAGTCATAGGCTGAGAGGCACTGCCGGGTATTAGTGTGCTGGCCCTTTAAGATGGAGAGCGTGTGAGCTGCAGGCAAGATGAAAGCACTTGGAGAGCCACGGGGAAGCAATGGAGGACGTGGTCCGGCCGCAGCGGTGAGTGAGTCGGCATCCCTGCTGGAGTGGACAGGCAGGATCGTGCAGTGATGCCGGCTCTACAATACCCCCTTCCTTATGACCCCTCTTTACCAGGTCTGAAAGAACTTTCTTCTCCACAACAATGTCCTTGGAGTTGATAGGTATAGGGATGCCGGGTGGAAGAGGTAGGCCAGATGGCTGCTGCTTGGAAGGCTTTTTCCCAGTCCTTGAATGGCTGATGAAACTGGTCTCCAGAGTAGTCATCTCAGAAGATTCAGGGACACATTGGGATTCATCTCTCCTCTTGTCGAAGTCAACAGAAACAGGCAGACAGGCAGGAAGCAGAACTGGATGGCTAGGTGGTACTTTAGGAGACCTGGATGGATGAGCACTAATCAGACATTTTTTTTTGTCAATTCAGTCCCCAACGAAGCACCTCTCTGGTTCACAAGTTTAGAAGCATCAGGAAGGAGATCCTCTCTGAATGCGAAGTTCTCACACATAGTCCCACAGGTTGAGAAAACCTTGCCGTTGCTTCGAGTCGGCGTTTCCTGATGGAGGGCATAGGCATGACCGTACAGGGATGCCGACAGTACATTGTGCAAACAGCTATGAAGAGTAGATCTCCAGATGATGAGTTTTGTGAGTAGCACCACACAGAAGAGCAAATCTGGGTGGTCATCTGCTGACCTTGGGGTTGAATAGATAAGTATAGCAATCTGGAGACATAATGATACTGCCAGTCAGAGGAGGTGCTTGAAACTGGATGTGATGGTATGGTAAGAGTGCTTGAGGCACGAATACTAAATCAGGGCAAGGTGAGAACCCCTGGATATATGTATACTGCCTCAGTGTGATTTCTGTGGGAAGGCTTTGTCTGTGATTATACTGATAATGGGTTTTTTTGGGTGAAACTACTCTCAGAGGCGGGAACAAGATGTCACTACTCTGGGAGGGAGAGCTCTGGATATGGCTTGCTGAATCTGGCTTTCCATTTAAGAAAGGTTGAGGGATCACTGGTATAGAAAAAGGCTCTTCAGAACAAGAAATGATTAATAAGAAGGTTTATACATTAGTGAGAATAGGCCAAATATAACACTTTCGGTGGAGTACTTCTGAGTCAAGAGATTGCCCTTTATGTGCACAATCTTGCCATGGTGTATGACCAATGATATGAAACTGTCTTCCACAACCTCACCATTGTAGCAGAATCTGGATGCGCCTCACCCAGTTTTAAGTCTCCTACAGAACTATATATTTTTCAGTTAATGACGGTCTTTCAACCTAATTATGAAAATGATGATCATCATCGCCTGTTTGGCATAATTTGGTTACACCTGACTATAATCCTACAAAATCTGTGAGTTTGTGTAAGTGTACCGAGAATAATTGATGTTTTTAAGGATAAAGGACTGTCAAACCAAATATTGTTTTTAGATTTCTTTTATTCATTCGTTTTGGATTTTGTTAATTGAGAAAAAATAAACTATTGAACATTTTCATTTGCAACATTTTGCACGGCTGCCCATACCTTTTGCACAGTAATATTTTATGTGCCATGTCTTAGTATTGCGGCGAAAAAAACTTTTGGAATTTCCTATACTGGTAATCTGAGTATATTATGCCCTTTAAGATTGAGTGGGCGTCTCCTGGTAAAGGGAAACCCTCTTACGCTGTGGTCAGATGACCGTAGATTATTGCAAGAGATTCGAGACGATCACTCTAATGACCCTCTGATCAAACGCTCATCCGAGTTTGATCACAGTGTCAGCTTAGTGTGATCCGATTCTCTCACATGAGGGAATCAGAGCACACTGTCTGGTAAAGAAGGAGAACAACATTTCTCCATCTTCTCCATTATATGAGTCTGCGGAAATAAGACTGCACTCAGGTGTCATCCGAGTACAGTCTGACGATTTCTACGCACCCATAGACTTGAATGGGTTCATGCCATCTGGTTTTCACTGCCACTTGCAGCATGCTGCACTTTTTTTCTCATGCCAAATTGGTATGAGATTTTCACACTAGGTACGTGGAAGAACTAAGCGAAAGGGAAGGGAAACCCTGTGTCTAGGGTAAAGGAAGATGGTGACCCCTGACTTAAGCGGGCTTTATACACAGCGACATCGCTAGCGATGTCGCTGGTGAAAGCACCCGCCCCCGTCGGTTGTGCTTCACGGGCAAATCGCTGCCCATGACGCACAACATCACTTACACCCATCACACATACTTACCTGCCTAGCGACGTCACTGTGGCCGGCGAACTGCCTCCTTTCTAAGGGGGCGGTTTGTTCAGTGTCACAGCGGCGTCACACAGCGGCCGCACAATAGAAGCGGAGGGGCAGAGATGAGAGGGCCGAACATCCCGCCCAACTCCTTCCTTCCTCATTCCGGGCGGCCGCAGGTACAGTGATGTTCCTCGTTCCTGCGGTGTCACACATAGCGATGTGTGCTGCCGCAGGAACGACGAACAACCTGCGTCCTGCAACAGCAACGATAATCGGGAAAGGAACGATGTGTCAACGATCAACGATTAGGTAAGTAATTTTGATCGTTATCGGTCGTTCCTGCGTTTCACACGCAACGACGTCGCTAGACGAGGCCGGATGTGTGTCACGAATTCCGTGACCCCAACGACATCTCGTTAGCGATGTCGCTGCGTGTGAAGCCTGCTTAAGCTTACTGCTGGTCCCTGACCACCCTAGATAAGTTCCGCTCCTATGTACCGAGTCAGATACCTGACCCTAGGTATTCCTTGTGCTGGACCCTAAATAGGGAACGGATGGGATGAGCTCTTCGTCAATCCCACTAAACACTATAGATGACACAAGGAGGACAGGGGGAAAATTCATGAACTACTTATCTAGAGATGACACATGTAAAAGTTCAGCAAAGTTCTCAGCAATGATACCACAGAGGAGTACAAGCCATCTGCTTGTAACCAACGCTTGAATGAACTGAAAATATCTACAGCACTAGTCCAAGAAAGGAAGGAGTATTTAAGCACAAAGATAATGCTGATGATCAGCAGCTGGGTGGAAGGCGAGCTCCTGCTCGGTCCAAAAGGGGAGAAATGAATTCAGCAGGAAATCTACCTATGCCAATGAATACTGACAGCAGGAACAATGGAAAGTTAGGGAGCATTCTGCGCAGCCAAACGGTGTGACCTTCTATGGCCAGAAACCACAAGACTGACAAAGATGAAAAGAATTGATCGGCACTGCCCCATAGCATAACACTGGACTGGGTGATATCTGATAAAACATCAGAGAACCCTCATCCAAGTTATACGCTCACTTGAGCACAGCCTTATGCCGGCGTCTCACGGTACGATATATCGTGCGATATGTCGTCGGGGTCACGTCGTTAGTGACGCACATCCGGCATCGTTAGAGATATCGTAGCGTGTGACACCTCGGAACGACTGTGAACGAGCAAAAATACTCACTCTATCGTTGCTCGTTGAGACGTCGTTCATTTTCAAAAAGTCGTTCCTCCTTCTGTGCTCAGGTTGTTCATCGTTCCCGAGGCAGCACACGTCGCTCCATGTGACACCCCGGGAACGATGAACGCAGCTTACCTGCGTCCCGCTGGCAATGCGGAAGGAAGGAGGTGGGCGGGATGTTACGTCCCACTCATCTCCGCCCCTCCGCTTCTATTGGCCGGCTGCTGTGTGACGTCGTTGTGACGCCGAACGTCCCTCCCCCTTCAGGAAGAGGATGTTTGCCGCCCACAGCAAGGTCGTCCGGGAGGTAAGTACGTGTGATGGGGGTTAACGACTTTGTGCGCCACGGGCAACAAATTGCCCGTGACGCACAAACGACGGGGGCGGGTGCGATCGCTTATGCGATCGCATGATTTATCGTCCCGTGTGACGCCGGCATTAGACTCCGTCTCCTTATTGTGCCTAGATATTCGCTAGCTAAGTATAAAATTGAGCGTATTGGATAATTCATAGATTTACAAACAATCAATATGAATGAATATCCTCAGACGACGATGGTTATAACATCACTGTCAGTTGTATTTCTAATTGAAATCCAATTGTAACACACGGCTGCCTTCTGAGTCCCTCGGCTGCGGCCCATGTGCATGTGCGGTATATGCATATGTAACATACTCGTATATTCTTCTAAAATGCATTGTAATGCAGAAATCCCGCTCGTCCTCTCTCCCATGGAGCAGCTGCTTATAGGATTCTGTTTTGTGTATAAATGAATAAGCCCAATTAACCCCAGCCTACTCTGTGAGAAAGGACACCAGGGACATCATTAGCCATTTCAATTAGCAGGAATTAAGCGACCTATCATGGGGGAAGGGGGTGCAGGTTTCACTAGAGAGAAAAAAGATTCCCCTTGGGATTATTATCAGCCAAAATCCAAAACTGCCATTATTAATCTACCCACAATTTTATGTTTAAAAGGGGATAAACAAATGTAGTTGAAATAAATGTTTTTGTGAAGCATTGTGCATTTCGGTTCATTACTCTTCTTAATTTGCATTGAGATGACTGGCAACTTCTCATTGTACGGGGTTTTATACATGGATAGTGCTGCACGTTTAGGATGGATGAACAGCAAATTGAAAGAATACAGCACGACCTACAGGCAAAAGGATGCGGCATTCACAAAAGGCGCTTACTCTGCTAATGCAAAAAAAAGCCTCATTAGTGCTCCACGGACATCACACACCTTGGCACTAGCATGTGGAGCCATACTCCATGGATGCCGTGTTATGTGCTAAAAGTATTGCTTCTCGAACAAAATACCTCTATAATTCCTCACTGTGTGTGTGTGCACAATTATTAGGCAATTGAGTATTTTGACCATATCATCATATTTATGCAGATTTTCCAACTCCAAGCTGTATAACCTTGAATGCTTATTGTATGAAGCAGATCACGGGATGGGTATTTGTGTAATGAGTAGTGATGGGCGAACCCAAACTGTAAAGTTTGGGGTCCATATTGTACACCGAGTGTCCGTGCACAGACTTCTCATGGAAATCCATGTTACTCTTTGGATTCAGCCACCTGTATAAAAAGAGAGGCAAAATAGCAATTAAGGCAGGACAGTTATACACACCGAAACCGTATAAAAAACGTATGCGGTTTCAGTGCGTTTTTTGCCTGAAGATGCAGATTTGGTGCAGAAATGTCTGCAACCAAATACACGTGTGCACATTGCCTAATCCGGTAATCCGGCATTGACTTCAATGAGTTTACCTGAGGGGAGGTCACTAAGTTCAATGAGTTCACCTGAGGTGAGGTCACTGAGTTCACCTAAGGTGAGGTCACTGAGTTCAATGAGTTCACCTGAGGTGAGGTCACGGAGTTCACCTGAGGTGAGGTCAGGGAGTTCACCTGAGGTAAAGTCACTGAGCTCAGTGAGTTCACTTGAGGTGAGGTCACTAAGTTCAATGAGTTCACCTTAGATCAGGTCACTGAGTTCACCTGAGGTGAAGTCACTAAGTTCAATGAGTTCACCTAAGGTCAGTTGACATAAGGGCTGTGAAGTGTATGTTCATACAGTCACAAACCACCCTTAACTTTTTAGAATAAGCTGTCATGTGTATATATAAGGAATTCCACTATTTTTACCCAGTAGATTACTTGTATCCTGCATATTTCCCATCTGCAGTCTTGATCTCTATTTTTCAGTTCTCTCTGAGCCAGTAGATGGTATTTATCTGCTATGATGTCTCCCATTCACTGTACACACAGACATAAAGGATTCCTGCTCTCCTATATCCATGTACTACATGTTCAATAGTAGCACAAAAGACATTATACAGTAGTACTGAGTAGTGTAACTGTGAATTCAGCTTAAGGTGCACTTATATTAGGAATTCCTAGGAATGGTCATTTCAGTCTGTCCATACAGCAAAATGCTCCTTCATCAGGTGTGATGATTTTGTAAGCTCGATCACTCTGGGCACATTGAAGTTAGAAGTTCGGACAGCTACAGTGTAGCCGATCAGGGGGCATTTAACAGCCATAATCGACCAGTGTAAATACACCCTTTGTCTCCCTCTACTCGCTCCTTTACTCTCTTCCTCCCTCCTTCTCCTATTCCTGAAACTTCACTAAGCTGCTGTAATCTGATCTCTCAGGAAGCCGGCAGTCGATTTTGTTTTTCCCAAAAACAATTTGAGCTGTTTTTTTTCACTAATGATAAGTGAAGTGGATGATAAGTGGAGAAAGAAGCTTAATTCTCAGATCTTGTTACAATATTTCCTATATTCACTTGTACTATTGATTAAGTTTGTTGAAACAACACTGACCTTTTAATCCCTTAATGATCTAAATCGCTTGGATTAAGGACATTTCTGCCTGAAACGCGTCAGGTTTTTTTTAATATGGATCCTATCTTCATGTTTTAATTTTTCAAGTTTTATTACTGGATGGTTGTGCCGAATAACTACTCTACATTTTTCTACTTGGGTTGCTGTGTCCACCAGCAGTACTGGTACCCGATGGTTGCAGCTTCCTCTGGTATGTCATACGGCTCTGTGGTGAACTTATTTTTCCCCAATCTTCTAATGACCTAGGACGTACGGCTCAGGAGCTGAGCCTTCTTTATACGGAATATGCAGATACCAGTTGTGTTACGTAGCCGACAGCCGTATCTAACGGCAGCAACTGGAGCTAGTTCTGATAGCTGCTGTTAAGGGTGCTTTACACGAAACGACGGATCGTGCGATTGATCGTCGGGGTCACGTTTTTTGTGACGCACATCCGGCATTGCTTGCGAAGCAGTATTGCTCACAAATCGTGAGTCGTTTACTCGTCGCTCGGTTTCATAATCTCGTTTAATTAAAATGGCGCTGGTTGCTCATTGTTCCCGGGTAGCACACGCCGCTCCGTGTGACACCCCGGGAACAATGAACACAGCTTACCTCCGTCCCGCGGCACCCGCCGGCTATGCGGAAGGAAGGAGGTGGGCGGGATATTTACGTCCCGCTCATCTCCGCCACTCCGCTTCTATTGGCCGGCCGCTGTGTGACGTCGCTGTGACGCCGAACGTCCCTCCCCCTTCAGGAAGAGGATGTTCGCCGCTCTCAGCGACGTCGCACGGGAGGTAGGTACGTGTGACGGGGGTTAACGACTTTGTGCACCAAGGGCAACTAATTGCCCGTGACGCACAAACGACGGGGGCGGGTACAATCACTCATGAAATTGCACGATAGATCGTACCATGTAAAGCAGGCTTTAATCAAGTTGTTGTCAATCACTGATCACAGGGAGCTGATGAGTTTTCACGGCAGCCAGAGGCCTGATGGAGGACCCTGTGTGTCATATTAGTCCTCCTGTAAAGTTCATCCTGAAGCTGCACTTCATATGAGACCTGGAATTACATTATATACTACAATACATATAAAATATAGTTTTGCAGTGTAAGGTATAATCGATCGAACAATTACAGTTTCATATCCACTAAAATGGACTAAATAAAAAAATTAAAGTTTAAAAAATATATTAAAAAAAATTATATAGAAATTGAAATCAATCCTTGTTTCCCCCTCCCATAAAAAATAAAGAAATAAAAAATGAAGATTTCATTGTGTCAAAAAAACTCAGACCTATCAATATCTAAAAATATTTAACCCTTTCCCAGACAATTTTCAGTTTTTTCACTTTAGATGTCTCCTCCCCCTTTTCTAAATCATAAATCTCCAGGTCAGTACGATTACGGTGATACCAAACTTATACCGGTTTATTTTCCATTGGAGTAGAAAAAAAATGTAGAAAAATATTTTCATTATTGTCACCATTTTATGATTCTGTTGATTAAGCTGTGTCAAGGTTTGGGGTTTTTTTTGTTTGTTTTTTTTTCAATAATGGATACCAATTTGGGGTAAATACAATGTTTTATCTGTATTTATTGCATTTTTTAGGGAGGAGTGGAGACTGAATAATTGCTATTCTGATGTTTTTTGTGTTTTTTTTCTCATTACGCCATTTACTGATCAGGTGTATTAATTTTATATTTTTATATTTTGATAGATTGGACTTTTATGGAAACGGAGATAACAAATATGTTTATTTTTTATTCATTAGTTTATTTTTTTAACCCCTTCATCTCCCCGCCTGGTTTTTACCTTCATGACCGGGCCAATTTTTTCAATTCTGACCAGTGTCATTTTTTGAGGTATATTTTTTCTCTGAAGAAGGAGGTGTACATGCCTCTGAAACGCGTAGGAATGTTTCAATAAAAGAATATCTATTTTTAATAACACCAGCTCGTGGTTTATAGCGCGGCATTAAACCCGTTTTTCCACCCTGAACTTTTTATAGCATTTTTTGAGGTTGTAACTCTGGAACGCTTCAACGGATCCCAGTGATTCTGAGATTGTTTTTTTTTTTTTCTTGACAAATTGTACTTTATGATAATGGTAAATTTAAAGTGATATTTTTTGTGTTTAATTGTGAAATTATCAGAAATTTTTCAAAAATGTTGAAAATTTTGTAATTTCCAAACTTTGAATTTTTGGCCCTAAAGAGAGTCACATCACACAAAATAGTTGCTAAATAACATTTTCCACATGCCTACTTTACATCTGCGCAATTTTTTTGAAAAATATTTTTTTTTTGTTAAGAAATTAGAAGGGTTCAAAGTTTATCATAAATTACTCATTTTCCCAACAAAATTTGCAAAACCCTTTTTTTAGGGACCACATCATATTTGAAGTGACATTTAGGCATGTAGGTGACAGAAAATACCCAATATTGACACCATTCTAAAAACTGCACCCCTCACACTGCTCAAAACCACATCCAAAAAGTTTATTAAAGATGCTTCAAATAAATTAAAGCAATGTGGAAAGAAAAAATGAAAATGTTACTTTTTTTCCCCCACAAAAATGTTACTTTAGTCCCAAATTTTGCATTTTCACAAAGGCTAACAAGAAAATTGCACAGTACAATTTGTTGTGCAATTTCACCTCAGTGCACTGATACCTCATATGTGGTGTAAATCTACTGTTTGGGCACACGGCAGGGCTTGGAGGGAAGGAGCGATATTTGAGTTTTAGAAAGCAAAATTGTCTGGAATAGATAGCGGATACCATGTTGCATTTGGATGAGCACGTTTCTTCATCTCCCACAGAAGGCACTGTTTCACCTGGCCCACGGACTCGGCCTTTGCATGCATCACTTCTTGCGTGCATCATCCACTTCCCTGTCTCTTACCGCATACTTTGTGCATGTTAAATTAAGTAAATGATATAGATGCCTACAAACTTTACAGTATTAATAGGGATTGGGAATAGAATAGATCTAGCTCTGAAAAGGACTTTTGAATTTCTGGTGCAGCAGCAAGGACTGTAAGGCTATAATTCCTGTGTATATGCCTGTAATCCAAACCTATCCCTCCTCCAGCAACTATCCCTACACTGAATGCAGCAATCAGTGGTATTAATAGGAAACAGAATAGATGTAGCCCTGACAAGGGACCTTTGGTTTTAGGGTGCAGCAGCAAAGACTGTAAGCTTATAATCTCTACCTACATGCCTCTAATTAAAACCTATCCCTCCTCCAGCAGCTATCCCTACACTGAATGAAGCAATCAGCAGTATTAATAGGGAATAGAATAGATGTAGCCTTGACAAAGGACTTTTGGTATTAGGATGCAGCAGCAAGGACTGTACGGCTCAAGTCCCTGTCTATATATCTGTAATCGAAACCTATCCCTCTTCCAGTAGCTATCCCTACACTGAATTAAATAAACATAAGTATTAACAGGGAATAGAATAGATATATCCCTGAAAAGGACTTTTGGTATTAGGATGCGGCTACATGTATTGTAAGGCTATAATCCCTGTTTCTGTCCCTGTAATTCAAACCTATCCCTCCTCCAGCAGCTATCCCTACACTGAAAGCAGCAAACAGCGGTATTAATAGGGAATACAGTAGATACAGCCTCAACAAGTGACTTTTAGTTTTATGGTGCAACAGCAAGGACTGTAAGGGGCTCTTTTCACACTACGACATCGCAAGCCGATGCTTGCGATGCCGAGCGCGTTAGTCCCCGCCTCCGTCGCAGCTGCGATATCATTGTGATAGCTGCCGTAGCGAAAATTATCGCTATGGCTGCTTCACATGCACTCACCTGCCCTGCGACGTTGCTCTGGCCGGCGAACCGCCTCCTTATTAAGGGGGCGGGTCGTGCGGCATCACAGCGACGTCACACGGCAGGCGGCCAATAGCAGCGGAGGGGCAGAGATGAGCGGGACGTAAACATCCCGCCCACCTCCTTCCTTCCGCATAGCCAGCGTGAGCCGCAGTGATGCAGGTAGGAGATGTTCCTGTGGCGCCCCTGACCTGGTCAGGCACCACTGAGTACTGCACCCATGCTGGGGACAGTACAAAACAGGTAATCCAGAAGGCTGACCGAGGTGTGACTACACAGGCGCATAGTGATCAGGTCTCACACATTTACCTTTGAGAGGACCCCTGGGGATCCCAGGAGGGGGCGAAGCCTCCATCTCCACTCGAGGGGTGTGGTAGAGAGCCTGGTTGCTAGGTGACGTAGGCAAGAACAGGAGAGGAGGGAAGAGTGAGCCGAGGACAGTTGAGTGGTGAAGTTCAGGGAGGGCAGAAGCAGACCCTGTAGCTCTACACAAGGCTGACAACGTACGCGCAGTGACTACCGACGGGGGAGAACGGTCACCTGGTAGTGCTGCCCGAAATCCACACACGGCTAAAGAGAGAGCAACGGAGTGGAAAGTAAGGAGACTGTCAGGGAGATACCAGGCCCAAACGGGTAGCAGGTCCCAGTGCAGGGATAGATTCACCTTTCCTTTGCCAAACCTGCATGAGGGGGCACTTTACACCCCCAAGACAACACCACAGAGTCCGCAGCCACGTAGCCAAAGTGAGGGGCCCATAGCTCACAGGAGGCAAGCAGCCGGAGTGACCTGGTCCAGGCTACAAGCAAACGGGCCAAAAAGAAGGGGAGAGAGGCACCAGCAACTTCCCTGGGCGACCCCAGCAGGGCTTCAAGCAGGGGTTACCCCAAAACACAACGGGCTAAGGAAGGCGAGTTGGTAGCCACCCTCATAAGTCAGCCTGAAGGACACCTGGTTCCAGCCTGGTTCATCCCAGCTACGCCCGGGTTACTCACCCTGCCACCATCAGTGAGTAAAATCCCTGAAAGACATCCTGCTTGTGCGTGTGAGTCATTCTGCGACTTGTAGTTCCACACACCTACACGAGACCCTGGGGCATGCCTCACTCTCAGGAGGCTATTACAACTGACTGCACCTACTATCAGCCCCAGGCACCCCTAATCTGCAGTGGCGGTCTCCATTGACCGCAATTCTGAGAGTGGCGTCACGACAATCAAAATAGAGGATTTCCTACCTGTGACGAGATCCAGCCGCGTGGAGTCCCTGAAGGTAATGCACCGCTGCACCGACACCGAGCCTCGGGGCCCCACACATCTGGCGTCACAAACAGGATAAGGACTAGACCTGTTCAGACAGGTGACCATGTGCCTGGGCGGTCCGCTTGGAAAATTGGAAGCGCCGCCATATTGCCACCATGAAAAGCGCGCTGAAAAACAACAGCAGCCCGCGCTGGGAGAAGTTACCGCCCACGAAGAGGTGTGGCTACCCAGAGATCCCCTGAAGAGTCCTGTCCTCGCAAGTGATGAGAGCGGAGGCGTTCAGAGACGTCGGGAAAGAAAGGGAGCCAGAAGCCTGCTACTAGAAGAAGGAGACGCAGAGGAAATGGCGTCTGAACGCAGAGACCCAGAACCAGGCTCCGCTGCCTGGTGGTATCGGGAACTTGCCCAGTTTTGCGACCAACTGGAGGCCAGGGTCGTATGGCAGATCAGCGAGGGACGTACGGAGCTTCTGGAGATGGCTGCAGCGGTTCAGGCCTATGAGAGGGGAACCGCACGACGAGTGCCAGACCGAGCGGCGACGACTCAGACCCCGATGATGTTACCGATGGGTGAGTCCTGTGTTGCCCCTGTCAGCGCGAGTGCCCCGACCCCTGCTGCCATGCCCGCGGTCCCTGGAGAGATGCCCGGCGCGGCGACGCTGAATCAGGCCGCAGCCACGCCAGGTGCGGCCCGCCGAGCCCAGGCCGCCGCAACGATGCCCAGCCCGGCCCGCAAAGATCCGGCTGCCACCGCGACCCTCCTCCACGCCGCAGGTGCGGCCCGCCAAGGACCGGCTGCAGCTGCGACGCCAATCCAGGCCGCAGAAGCGCCCAGCCCGGCCTGCACAGATCCCATCGCAGCTGCGACGCCAATCCAGGCCGCAGAAGCGCCCAGCCCGGCCTGCACAGATCCCATCGCAGCTGCGACGCCAATCCAGGCCGCAGAAGCGCCCAGCCCGGCCCGCACAGATCCCATCGCAGCTGCGACGCCAATCCAGGCCGCCGCAGCGATGCCCTGCTCGGCCCGCCAAGACCAGGCCGCTGCCACGCCAGGCTCGGCCCGCCAAGACCAGGCCGCTGCCACGCCAGGCTCGGCCCGCCAAGACAAGACTGTACAACTATTTACCCCGGCCTGCAAGGCCAGAGCAGACACCGCTCCTCAGCCCAAGGAAGTCCCTGCTAGGAAGTCCCTGCTGGGGGAGGACCCCGAATACTGGAGGCTGAAGGCTGAACTAGAGGCCCACTTCCCAAAGGAGATGGTGGACCGGTATCTGCTCCCTCCGCATACTCACAGGAAGACTCCTGCAACATTCATGCCAAAGAGTCCCCCGCCCTGGCCTGCTGATGAAAATCCATCCCTAGCGCTGCCACAAGAGGAGTGCCCAGAAGAACTAAGGGGGAGGGGAGGCCAGGAAGCTGAGAAGTTGACCCCAAAGCCATCAGCAGTGGATGCAGCGCCAGTCCAAGAGCCAGAGATGCTGCCGTACTCCCGCTGGGATGAAGAGGGCCCGACATCCTCCGCTGAGGAAGATTTGCCCAGATACCACACCTGGGAGCCTGCAAGCAGTGAAGTAGCAGCCCAGCAGAATCCAGCCCGCAAGACACGGCGCCGCAGCAGGACAAGGGATCCACCTGCACAGCAATCTCCGGATAGAAAAGACGAAGTAACAGCCAGAGACTTGGAGGAGAAACAGTCATTAAGGAGAGCTAAATCCCAGGTCAGAGGTCCACTTTGTCGTGGAGTTGTAGAAGACTTCAATCTAAGGTCTGGATATGGCTTTATAGTAGCACCTGGTATAAAAGAAGGCATCTTTGTGAACAGAAGGGATGTTAGAGCACATTTACCTAGAGGACATCCAGGAAGAAACCTACAGATAGGAGACTCAGTAGAATTTACAAAACATCAAGGAGAATGCGGATGGTACGCACTAGATGTCAGACCATGTACCAGCAATCCCTACAGTAAACCTGCTATCTCAACAACAGAAAAAGATAAAGAAAGAGAAAAAGAAACAGACACAGAAGAAGAGGAAAGAAAGACAAAGAACCCATTGATGAGACCACTACAGATGATGACAGAGATGGAGAAAGCAACAGGTGCCGCAGCCCTACAGGCCCAAGCCCTGGTAAGGAGGAAGAAGGAGCAAAGTCCATGTAAAGTAAAGTAAGAAGTACAGCAAGTTAAAGTACAGTTTTGCAACGTTTACAAGTTCAAGCATGTGCCCACATGAACTTATGTGAGAAACCCTTTTGCACTTTAACCAATGAACCTTAAGGCTATGAACTGGCTATAGCCACAAACTCTCGCAGTGTTTATAGTTACCCCAGAGGTACAACCACTACCAGGGAACACGCCTGTTTATGGGGCCTGGCTCTCCACCACAAAGAGGGTACCTGGTCAGCACCAACTGTGGAGGCCGCCTCTACATCCTGCCAGAAGTGGCTGAAGGCGCGGCTCCACCAGGCCAGGTATACCCTGAAACCACCAGACCATGAAAGCCGCCTCTACATCCTGCCAGAAGTGGCTGAAGGCGCGGCCAACGGGAGAGGCAGATGGGAAGGAAGGTCTGGGGAAGCTGATGGCCCAGACCTGGTTACCAAAAGAAACCGGTGACCTGCCGCCTGAGAGGGTTTAGGGTGGGTTAACGGACTTGTGGGTGGAGGGTGGTGATGTATGGTACCTGTTGGTTTTAAAACGTTTTACCATGTTTTACTGTTTTACGCATTTTAAAATGTTGTCTTGCAGCCCGAGGACGTGCTGGTGATAACTAAGGGGGAATGTGGCGCCCCTGACCTGGTCAGGCACCACTGAGTACTGCACCCATGCTGGGGACAGTACAAAACAGGTAATTCAGAAGGCTGACCGAGGTGTGACTACACAGGCGCATAGTGATCAGGTCTCACACATTTACCTTTGAGAGGACCCCTGGGGATCCCAGGAGGGGGCGAAGCCTCCATCTCCACTCGAGGGGTGTGGTAGAGAGCCTGGTTGCTAGGTGACGTAGGCAAGAACAGGAGAGGAGGGAAGAGTGAGCCGAGGACAGTTGAGTGGTGAAGTTCAGGGAGAGCAGAAGCAGACCCTGTAGCTCTACACAATTCTGACAACGTACGCGCAGTGACTACCGACGGGGGAGAACGGTCACCTGGTAGTGCTGCCCGAAATCCACACACGGCTAAAGAGAGAGCAACGGAGTGGAAAGTAAGGAGACTGTCAGGGAGATACCAGGCCCAAACGGGTAGCAGGTCCCAGTGCAGGGATAGATTCACCTTTCCTTTGCCAAACCTGCATGAGGGGGCACTTTACACCCCCAAGACAACACCACAGAGTCCGCAGCCACGTAGCCAAAGTGAGGGGCCCATAGCTCACAGGAGGCAAGCAGCCGGAGTGACCTGGTCCAGACTACAAGCAAACGGGCCAAAAAGAAGGGGAGAGAGGCACCAGCAACTTCCCTGGGCGACCCCAGCAGGGCTTCAAGCAGGGGTTATCCCAAAACACAACGGGCTAAGGAAGGCGAGTTGGTAGCCACCCTCATAAGTCAGCCTGAAGGACACCTGGTTCCAGCCTGGTTCATCCCAGCTACGCCCGGGTTACTCACCCTGCCACCATCAGTGAGTAAAATCCCTGAAAGACATCCTGCTTGTGCGTGTGAGTCATTCTGCGACTTGTAGTTCCACACACCTACACGAGACCCTGGGGCATGCCTCACTCTCAGGAGGCTATTACAACTGACTGCACCTACTATCAGCCCCAGGCACCCCTAATCTGCAGTGGCGGTCTCCATTGACCGCAATTCTGAGAGTGGCGTCACGACAATCAAAATAGAGGATTTCCTACCTGTGACGAGATCCAGCCGCGTGGAGTCCCTGAAGGTAATGCACCGCTGCACCGACACCGAGCCTCGGGGCCCCACATTCCTCGCCCCTGCGGCTTCACACACAGCGATGTGTGCTGCCGCAGGAACGAGCAACAACATCGTAACATCGGTCATTCCCAATTAATGGAAATAACTGACGCTACACTGATGATACGATAACGCTTTTGTGCTCGTTAATCGTATCATAAAAGATTTACACACTACGATATCGACTGCGACGCCGGATGTGCGTCACTTTCGATTTGACCCCACCGACATCGCACCTGTGATACCGTAGTGTGCAAAGTGCCCCTAAGGCTGGCTTTGCATGTTGCGACATCGCAAGCCGATGCTGCAATGTCGCACGCGAAAGTCCCCGCCCCCGTCGCAGGTACGATATTGTGTGATAGCTGACGTAGCCAGCTTCACATGCACTCACTTGCCCTGCGACCGTCGCTCTGGCCGGCGACCCGCCTCCTTCCTAAGGGGGCGGGTCATGCGGCGTCATAGCGACCTCACACGGCAGGCGGCCAATAGGAGCGAAGGGGCGGAGATGAGCAGGATGTAAACATCCTGCCCAGCTCCTTCCTTCCGCATATCCTACGGAAGCCGCAGTGACGCCGGTAGGAGATGTTCCTCGCTCCTGCGACTGCACACACAGCGATGTGTGCTGCCGCAGGAACGAGGAAAAACATCGGACCGTCGCGTCAGCGTAATTATGGATTACGCCGACGCTGCACCGATGATACGATTACGACGATTTTGCGCTCGTAAATCGTATCATCGAGCCTTTACACACTACGATGTCGCATGCGATGCCAGATGTGCATCACTTTCAATTTGACCCCACCGACATCGCACCTGCGATGTCGTAGTGTGCAAAGCCGCCCTAAGGCTATAATCCCTGCCTATAGGTCTGTAATCGAAACCTATCCCTCCTGTAGCAGCTTTCCCTCCAGTGAATGCAATAAACAGCAGTGTAAATAGGGAATAGAATAGGTGAAGCCCTGAAAGGACTTTTGGTTTTAGGATGCAGCAGCAAGGACTGTAAGGGTATGTGCGCACGTGTGCGCTCTGCACCGCACCAAAAAGGTGCGCTTCAGAGCGCAGCTGAAAAGCTGCGTTCTGAAGCGCATGGTGCCGGCAGATTAGTGCGCTCTGCATGCTGCCTCTCCCTATAGACAGCATGCAGAACGCACGAAAGAAGTGACATGTCACTTCTTAGAACGCAGCGATTCGGCAAGCAGCCGAATCGCTGCGTTCTAACATGCCACGTGCGCACGGCCCATGCACAATCTCCATAGACTGCATGTAACTGCATGTAATACGCACACGTGCGCACATACCCTAAGGCTCTAATCCATGTCTATGTGACTCTCCTGCAACAGCACCAAGGATACTTGATTGAGTATCGAGCAATCCTGAGCACCTTGATGCTCAATTGAGTATCGAGCAGTGGTGAGCACGCTCGCCCATCGCTATTCAAAAACACTGCATTTTCCCAATTCAGTCATGAAAAAAAAACCCAAGCCTGTGCATGAGAGTTCTGAAATCTCGTAGCTTTTGCTAATTTCGTAAAAATAAATTTTTGCATTAAAAAATGCTGAAAAATCCCACTGGAAAAACACAACATGTGAACATAGCTCATGACTCACATGCAGTTTTTCCTGCAGCCAAACCCTGCTCTGTTGGCAGTAAAAATGCTGCTTTCAAAACTCCTGTTTTGCTGCATTTCCCGCAGCTTTTTTTCCTCGTGTTATTTGCAAATTTTGTTTGCATGCGGATTATGTGTGCTTCGTCTACAGTACGTTTAATAAAATTAGTTTCATTCACCCAAAATGCTTAAAACCACAACAAAAACGTTGCAGAAACGTGTTTCGTTGTTCATTTTTCTTATTGTTTTCTATGGGTGAAAAAAAAAATGCTGCCAAAATCCTGAAAGAATTGACAGGCTCCAGATTTAAAAAAAAAACCTTTGAATTTGCATTAAAAATAATGCAGCACAAACGCTGCATGTGAACATAGTCTAATGACTAGAGGGAAATAAATGCAGAAAAAAGTGCATGAAAAAAAGCGAGGGAAAATGCATGTTTTTCCTACCAAAAGACACATTTTAGATGCAAAAACGTGTGCAATAAATACGTAACGTGTGCACATACCCTAACTTTGCTATCACTGTAATCATACTGATCTACAGAATTATACTGCCAGGTTATTTTTACCACACAATGAACACCGCAAAAATAAAACCCAAAAAACAACAGCACTTGCTGTTTTTCATACGTAATATGGTAAAACGAATGGTATTATTAAAAAAATATGTACAAGTGAATCTCAATAAATTAGAAAATCATCAAAAAGTTAATTTGTTTCAGTAATTCAATACAAAAAGGGAAACGCATATATTATATAGAGTCATTACACTCAGAGGGATCTATTCCTATACAGTGCCTACAAGTAGTCTTCAACCCCCTGCAGATTTAGCAGGTTTGATAAGATGCAAATAAGTTAGAGCCTGCAAACTTCAAACAAGAGCAGGATTTATTAACAGATGCATAAATCTTACAAACCAACAAGTTTTGTTGCTCAGTTAAATTTTAATAAATTTTCAACATAAAAGTGTGGGTCAATTATTATTCAACCCCTAGGTTTAATATTTTGTGGATTAACCCTTGTTTGCAATTACAGCTAATAATCGTCTTTTATAAGACCTGATCAGGCCGGCACAGGTCTCTGGAGTTATCTTGGCCCACTCCTCCATGCAGATCTTCTCCAAGTTATCTAGGTTATTTGGGTGTCTCATGTGGACTTTAATCTTGAGCTCCTTCCACAAGTTTTCAATTGGGTTAAGGTCAGGAGACTGACTAGGCCACTGCAACACCTTGACTTTTTCCCTCTTGAACCAGGCCTTGGTTTTCTTGGCTGTGTGCTTTGGGTCGTTGTCTTGTTGGAAGATGAAATGACGACCCTTCTTAAGATCCTTGATGGAGGAGCGGAGGTTCTTGGCCAAAATCTCCAGGTAGGCCGTGCTATCCATCTTCCCATGGATGCGGACCAGATGGCCAGGCCCCTTGGCTGAGAAACAGCCCCACAGCATGATGCTGCCACCACCATGCTTGACTGTAGGGATGGTATTCTTGGGGTCGTATGCAGTGCCATCTAGTCTCCAAACGTCACGTGTGTGGTTGGAACCAAAGATCTCGATCTTGGTCTCATCAGACCAGAGAACCTTGAACCAGTCTGTCTCAGAGTCCTCCAAGTGATCATGAGCAAACTATAGACGAGCCTTGACATGACGCTTTGAAAGTAAAGGTACCTTACGGGCTCGTCTGGAACGGAGACCATTGCGGTGGAGTACGTTACTTATGGTATTGACTGAAACCAATGTCCCCACTGCCATGAGATCTTCCCGGAGCTCCTTCCTTGTTGTCCTTGGGTTAGCCTTGACTCTTCGGACAAGCCTGGCCTTGGCACGGGTGGAAACTTTCAAAGGCTGTCCAGGCCGTGGAAGGTTAACAGTAGTTCCATAAGCCTTCCACTTCCGGATGATGCTCCCAACAGTGGAGACAGGTAGGCCCAACTTCTTGGAAAGGGTTTTGTACCCCTTGCCAGCCTTGTTACCCTCCACGATCTTGTCTCTGATGGCCTTGGAATGCTCCTTTGTCTTTCCCATGTTGACCAAGTATGAGTGCTGTTCACAAGTTTGGGGAGGGTCTTAATTAGTCAGAAAAGGCTGGAAAAAGAGATAATTAATCCAAACATGTGAAGCTCATTGTTCTTTGTGCCTGAAATACTTCTTAATACTTTAGGGGAACCAAACAGAATTCTGGTGGATTGAGGGGTTGAATAATAAATGACCCTCTGAATAAACTTTTCACAATTAAAAAAAAAAAAAAAAAAAAAAAAGAAATAACATTCTTTTTTGCTGCAGTGCATTTCACACTTCCAGGCTGATCTACAGTCCAAATGTCACAATGCCAAGTTAATTCCGAATGTGTAAACCTGCTAAATCTGCAGGGGGTTGAATACTACTTGTAGGCACTGTATATTATATAGTCATTACACACAGAGAGATCTATTCCTATATATTTTATAGTCATTACACACAGAGGGATCTATTCCTATATATTATATAGAGTCGTTACACACAGAGGGATCTATTTCTATATATTATATAGAGTCATTACACACAGAGGGATCTATTCCTATATATTATATATAGTCATTACACATAGAGGGATCTATTCCTATATATTAGGCCTCTGTCACACATCCGTGCCTCCGGTACGTGTTTGGCAGTTTTTTCACGTACCGGAGACACGTACACACGTGGACCAATGTATTCCTAATGTATTGGACACGTAAGTATTTTGGAACGGAAAAACCAAGAGTGTAAAAATTAAAAATCTCCATTTACTTAAGGGGTTAAAGTTATATTTTCTTAGGCGTCCTGTGTTGGGACTTTTGACATGCAGTTCAACAATCCTTTACTAACAAAGAGGAAAAAAAACAACCAGAGCAAACTAAAAAAAAAACTCACATGTTGCCAGATACTATAAAATAACTCAAGACGCACTTAATGCTCTATTTTAACTATTTATTCACTGGTAACTTTAGGAAAAGAGGCGGCATTGAATGATGACAATGTGAAGTATGTTATGTTTTAGGGAATGTTCAGACGTTTCAGATATTGCAGTTTACATTATCCGGATGGGAAAGATGGAACTAAATAAGGAAAAAATATTTGCTCTACTCCTGAAATTGAAACCACAACTTCATCCATTAACGTCTCCTGAGTGCGGCAGAACCAGATTTGTATTGTATTCTTTTTTTCCACCGTGTCACATACTTACAATGCCAAAGAACAATAGCAGCCATTTAGGCTTTCAGTGATTTCCTCTCCTTGATGGCATCTTGCATTGATGGCACCTGAGTGATATCTTTTCAGCAAGAGAAATGGGCTCAGTCATAGCATCAAGACAAGACAGCCAAACAATATATGTCTGCAAGATGACTACACAGTGTAAGGGTACCGTCACACTTTAGCGATGCTCCAGCGATCCCACCAGCGATCTGACCTGGTCAGGATCGCTGGTGCGTCGCTACATGGTCGCTCAGGCAGATCTCACCAGCGACAGCGTGGAAGTGATGCTGTGCTTGGTAACTAAGGTAAATATTGGGTAACCAAGCGCTTGGTTACCCGATATTTACCTTGGTTACCAGCGCACACCACTTAGCGCTGGCTCCCTGCACTCCTAGCCAGAGTACACATCGGGTTAATAAGCAAACCGCTTTGCTTATTTACCCGATGTGTACTCTGGCTACTTGTGCAGGGAGCAGGGAGCCAGCACTGGCAGCCTGAGAGCGGCGGACGCTAGTAACCAAGGTAAAGGGCTTCGCTTGGTTACCCGATATTTACCTTGGTTACAGCTTACCGCAGTCTGCCAGAAGCCGGCTCCCTGCACATTCAGATCGTTGCTCTCTCGCTGTCAAACACAGCGATGTGTGCTTCACAGCGGGAGAGCAACGTCCAAAAAATGGACCAGCACTGTGTGTAACGAGCAGCGATCTCACAGCAGAGGCCACATCGCTGCTCAGTGTCACACACAGCGAGATCGCTAATAAGGTCACTGCTGCGTCACAAAAACCGTGACTCAGCAGCGATTTCGCTAGCGATCTCGCTGTGTGAGAAGTACCCCTAAGCAGTAGAGTAGTTTGGTTAACCAAGTTACTTTCACTAATCTCTGTGAAATGGACTTTACTTTATATCGATCATAGTCACACTTACAGTGCTGGCCAAAAGTATTGGCACCCCTGCAATTCTGTCAGAGAATACTCAGTTTCTTCCTGAAAATGATTGCAATCACAAATTCTTTGGTATTATTATCTTCATTTAATTTGTCTTCAATGGAAAATAAAAAAAAAATTGTCATAAAGCCAAATTGGATATAATTCCACACCAAACATAAAAAAGGGGGTGGACAAAAGTATTGTTACTGTTTGAAAAATCATGTGATGCTTCTGTAATTTGTGTAATAACAGCACCTGTAACTTACCTGTGGCACCTAACAGGTGTTGGCAATAACTAAATCACACTTGCAGCCAGTTGACATGGATTAAAGTTGACTCAACCTCTGTCCTGTGTCCTTGTGTGCACCACATTGAGCATGGAGAAAAGAAAGAAGACCAAAGAACTGTCTGAGGACTGGAGACTCCAAATTGTGAGGAAGCATGAGCAATCTCAAGGCTACAAGTCCATCTCCAAAGACCTGAAAGTTCCTGTGTCTACGGTGCAGTGTCATCAAGAAGTGTAAAGCCCATGGCACTGTGGCTAACCTCCCTAGATGCGGAAGGAAAAGAAAAATTGACGAGAGATTTCAACACAAGATTGTGCGGATGGTGGATAAAGAACCTCGACTAACATCCAAACAAGTTCAAGCTGCCCTGCAGTCCGAGGGTACAACAGTGTCAACCCGTACTATCCATCGGCGTCTGAATGAAAAGGGACTGTATGGTAGGATACCCAGGAAGACCCCACTTCTTACCGCGAGACATAAAAAAGCCAGGCTGGAGTTTGCCAAAACTTACCTGAGAAAGCCTAAAATGTTTTGGAAGAATGTTCTCTGGTCAGATGAGACTGAGACAAAAGTAGAGCTTTTTGGGAAAAGCCATCAACATAGAGTTTACAGGAAAAAAAAAGAGGCATTCAAAGAAAAGAACACGGTCCCTACAGTCAAAGATGGTGGAGGTTGCCTGATGTTTTGGGGTTGCTTTGCTGCCTCTGGCACTGGACTGCTTGACCGTGTGCATGGCATTATGAAGTCTGAAGACTACCAACAAATTTTGCAGCATAATGTAGGGCCCAGTGTCAGAAAGCTGGGTCTTCTTCAGAGGTCATGGGTCTTCCAGCAGGACAATGACCCAAAACACACTTCAAAAAGCACTAGAAAATGGTTTGATAGAAAGCACTGGAGACTACTAAAGTGGCCAGCAATGAGTCCAGACCTGAATCCCATAGAACACCTGTGGAGAGATCTCAAAATTTGGAGAAGGCCCCCTTAAAATCTCAGGGACCTGGAGCAGTTTGCCAAAGAAGAATGGTCTAAAATTTCTGCAGAGCATTGTAAGAAACTCATGGATGGTTACCGGAAGCGGTTGTTCGCAGTTATTTTGGCTAAAGGTTGTGCAACCAAGTATTAGGCTAAGGGTGCCAATACTTTTGTCTGGCCCATTTTTTGGAGTTTTGTGTGAAATGATCAATGATTTGATTTTTGCTTCATTCTCTTTTGTGTTTTTTCATTGCAAACAAAATAAATGAAGATAATAATACCAAAGAATTTGTGATTGCAATCATTTTCAAGAAGAAACTGAGTATTATCTGACAGAATTGCAGGGGTGCCAATACTTTTGGCCAGCTCTGTATATAGCAATAACAAACCAGTGAAATACCATCACAAGTCATGTGGCGTGTAATTTAACTATATCAAGTATACAAAAGGACTCAAGCAAGTCAGATATAAGTCACAAAACAATACACCGGTGGTGACTTTGTATGGATGCCCAATGTACTTTATGTTTTGCTGATGCTTCTTCTGGGGCAAAGGTCCCAGAAGAAGCAATAGCGAAACGTACTCTAGAGATGTGTACACTCAGAAGCTCTGATATTCATCATTTTCAATAGACACACTTATATTGCAAGTGCCTCAGAAGTAGCAACAGCAAAACATACTGTGGGCATCTGTACACTTATCATTTCTGATTTGTATGCACATTGTGAAATTTTATAGTGCGTGCTTTGCACCTGATATAGTAGGTATTATTATGATGCGCCCCCGGGGTCTTGGGGAGGACAACTCGTCATCGGGCCCATTTGGGATGTCACAGCGGCCTGGCCCGGTTCCGTGACTCCGTCGGTGTCAATAAAAAGGGAGGATGGGGTGTGGAATTTGTATTTGTGACGCCACTTGTGGTATGCGGCTAATATAGGAGTGCTTTCTCTGGGGCGGATGATGACGCAGCTCAGATAGTACAGCTCACCACAGGCGGAGGTCAGGGCCCAGGGAGGATGTTGGGAGTAGTAGTCCCCTGCTGCTGTGCAGTTATAGCGCAGGAAGGATTGGTCCTTTACTCACAGAGTTGCTCCCGCCTTTGGACTGCCGGACTCCGCTGTGATGGGCCCCAGCCGATCGCAGATCATTCGGAGGTCAGAAACGGTGTTTCTTTCAGTGAGCCCTTCCTCCCTGCGCAGTGTTGTGTGAGTCCTCGCGGCTTAAAGTTATGCTGGGACCCAAGTCCTCGGAATGGTTCTTTTCTTTTCCCATCCTGTATAGCAGGCAGCGTGAGTCCATTGCTGGTGCCGCCCTATGGTCACAACTCCTGGTTCTATGTGCTGCTTTGCCCCGGGATCTGTGTGTGGGCCAGAAGACTTAAAATCCTCTGCCCAGCGGATTCTGCTGGTGGGACATGCAGTGCCCACCACCCTAGGGCTCCACACCCTGAACTGTGCGCCGGTCCTGAGGGAGCTATCAGCTCTCCCCTCAGTGACCATGGTCTCCTGCGTCTCACTTGTTTCCCAGTCCTTTCTTCACTGATTGTATGTGTGTGTGTGTGTTTTGGCTTCTCCCCGTGTCAGTCGCTCCACCCCCCGGGTTGCTGAGCTAGTGGATGGGAGGCTCCAGACGATATGGTGACTATCCTAAATAAACCTACCCTAACCCAGTCCCGGTGAGAGGGTAACTAGTTATATGTGTTGGTGGATTGTGGTGATTTACCGGGAAAGACCTCCTCCTTACCCGAGATGAATACAGGACCTCTAGTGAGGTGCAGTACCCTGTGGCGACTGAAGCCTCAGGGGCGCCACAATTACGTCTGGAGAGACATCTAATTAATACATATTAAGAGCCCTGCATTAAGGCCCACTGCACACGGCCGTTGAAATAACGCACATATTGCATGGTACGTTTTGTCCATCCATGTGTGTCAGACGTACCGAAAAAACCCAAGACACGGAAATGAATGATTTTATGTGTTAAAGGTGTGCAAAGATAGACAGATGAAAAGAGATAGAAAGACATACAAAAATATTAGCACAGTGCCACTAATATAATGAAAAAGATGGGTGCAAGGCCCCTACAGCAATCAGTAACAATTTGTCATATATAAAAGACAAAAAAAGAGGCAGCACTACCAGTACACTTTCAGTGAAAAGCAGGACTTTAATATCCTAGTATGTATCCATTCACCAATATATTCCCGAAAGAGCTCCCATGCAACATCAACCTAGTCCATGTAGAGATCCCAAGATGTTTCCCAACTCAGTCGCTCAGTGTATGGAGCCTCGTTCAGAGAACGAAGCTCCATAGGTTGTAACAGCAGCCACTGCTGGGTCTCACATTGTACTTTTTTAATAAATTGATGCGTTAGGTGGTTTTTTTTGTGTTTTTTTTTCTCTTTCCATCAACTGGGTTAGTAATAGGGGTGTCTCATAGATGCCTCTCCATTACTAAGCCCTGGGCTTGATGCAAGCTGACACTACATAGATGACATAAACCCCAACTACAATTACTCTGATTGCCACCGCACCAGGGCAATCTGGAAAAGCCGGATAAAACATCAGAATTGGCTCATCTAATGGATGCACCACTTCTGGGACAGGTGCAGACTGCTGTTATTAGGCTGGGAAGGGCCCAATATCCATGGGCCTTCCCACCCTGATAATACTGGCCCCCAGTTGTCCAACTTACGTTGGCTGGTTATCAAAAATAAAAGGGACCCCAAGTGGTTTTTTAAAACTATTTTAATAAATAATTTAAAAACCTGTAGTACATGTGAAAACGGACACCATACGTACCGGAGACATGGAGGTTTAAAGAAGGCCTATGTGGTATTGTGATTATATGTGCGTGTGACCTGATTTACGCACCATTGGAGTGATGTTCTTTTACATCTGTTTTCGTAGGAGATTTAACTTGTGATATAATATAATTAATAAAATGTATTGATATATAAAATTTATATTTGACTTGTGTAATTCCTTTTGTATTGTGGTATATTATTTCACTAGTGCTTCCAAAAATATTGGCGCCTGCTGTTTAGACATCCTGGATGCAATGCTAAGCATCAGCTAAGGTGATATAAAGAATGACATTACCCCTAAGCACAAGGTGAGCTCCATAGATACATGGTGTGATGAGTTTGGTGTGGAGGAACGCTAAAGGCTGCATAGATCCCTGACCTGTAATCCCTCATGAACTGGAATGCCAATTGTGAAACAGACTGACTTGTCCATCATCAGGGCAGGACCTCATAAATGCTTTTTGGCCCAAGGACAAACTAAAAAAACTGGTAGAAAGGCTTTCTGTGTAGTGGCTGTTACAAAAGGCCCAATTAGCTCTTTTCCCTCCCCAGTGTCATGTCACTCATTAGTATTACAAGGTCTCAGGTGTGGATGGGGAGCAGGTGTGGTAAATTTGTTGTTATCGCTCAAACACTCTTCCATACTGGTCAGTGGAAGTTCAACCTGGCCCCTCATGACAAAGAATTCTATGAAGATCTGTAAAAAAAATTGTTGCTCTACATAAAGATGGCCAAGGATATAAGATTGCCAACACCCTGAAACTGAGCTGCAGCACGGTGGCCAAGACCATATAGTGGTATAACAAGACAGGTTCCATTCAGAACAGGCCTCACCATGGTCGACCAAAGAATTTGAGTGCACGTGCTCAGCGTCATATCCAGAGGTTGTGTTTTCAAAATAAATGTATGAGTGCTGCCAGCATTCCTGCAGAGGTTAAAAGGGTGAGGGGTCCGCCTGTCAGTGCTCAGACCATTCACCGCACACTGCATAAAATTAGTCTGCATTGCTGTCATCCCAGATGGAGGCGTCTTCTAAAGATGATGCACATAAAATCCCACAACAGTTTGCTAAATACAAGCAGACTAAGGACATTGATAACTAATACCATGTCCTGTGGTCAGATGAGACCAAGATAAACTATTTTGATTCAGATGGTGTCAAGTGTGTGTGGTAGCAACCAGGTGAGGAGTACAAAGACAAGTGTGTCTTTCCTAGAGTCAAGCATGGTGGTGGGAGAGTCATGGTTTGGGGCTGACGGCTGTGGGGGGCTATTGTTCATTAAAGAAACCATGAATGCCAACATGTACTGTAACATACTGAGAAAAAGCATGATCCCCTCCCTTCGTGGTCCAACATTATTATGACTCCAAACACACCTTCAAGACAACCACTGCCTTGCTAAAGAAATGGAGTGCAAAAGGTGCTGGACTGGCCAAGCGTCTCCAAACCTAAACTCTGCGCATCTGTGTGGCCTCTTCAAATGAAAGATGGAGGAGTGCAAGGTCTCTAACATCCATCAGCTCTGTGAAGTCGTCATGGAGGATAGAAGAGGATCCAGTGGCTCCTGTGAAGCTCTAGTGACCTCCATGCCCAAAAGAGTTAAGGCATTGCCTGAAAATAATGGTAGCAACACAAATTATTGAAAGATTGGGCACAATTTGGGCATTTTCACTTAGGGGTTTACTCACTTTTGTTGCCAGCAGTTTAGACATTAATGGCTGTGAGCCAAGTTATTTAGAGGACACCAAGTTTACACTGTTTTACAAGGTGTACACTGTATCAAAGTGTCAGCTCTTCAGTGTTGTCACACGCAAAGATATAATAAAATATTTACAAAAATGTGAAGAGTGTACTCACTTTTGTGATATACTGTATGTTACCTTCAGGGGAACTCTATATTGATGCAATGTGGAGCTGGCTGTCAGCCAGTGTGTGGTTACAGTCGCCACTTACCCTTTACTGAGCAGTGACTGACATTGGGTTTGTCCCACCTCAATGATTGAAAGCCTGAGTCTGCTGGGAGGAATAAAGTTAATTTCCTCCCAGAAGCCGGGCTTTCAGTGCAGTGGTGGGCAGTTGTAGAATGCTATTAACCTGCACATTAACCTCATATCTGCAGGTTAATTGCTTTTTTGACATTACAAGTTCCCTATAAGGTCATACTGAGAGTTGTAAGTTCATGCTATACAAATCGATATGATGGGGGCTGGCTGATATTGTAACTCAGGGGTGGGGAACCCTTTTTCTGTCAGGGCCATTTGTATACATATCATCATTTGCGGGTCTAACAAAATTTTGAACGTAATATTTATCCTGCTATATTTGATCAAACATTTAATTATCTCTCCCCTAATGTGACGGCTGGAGGTGATTCTCTTTTGTGCAATGTATGATGTTAGGTGACATTGATGATACTGATCGCAACTGCTTTTCCAGATTGGCGTAGGTCAGGAGTGCAGTCGACTCTCTGAGATTAATTTTGAAATGAACTTGCAGTAGTAAGTTCAGAACACAGATGCAAATTATACTACGTCTCCTCATAGTGGGAAATTAATCCGGGTTCATGTAACTGTAAAAGAATGACAGATAGAATATGCATGCATTCAACACCATGCATCCAACACCCTAGCCTAGAGCATCTGCAAGCAAATGTCACCATCTGCTGGCTGCACCATGCAAACAGGAACTGAGGAACAGAATATGTGTTCCTTGAAGGAAGAATTTGAAGAACGGGTGACCGTTGTGGTGCAGTTGTCTAATAAAAATGCTTTGGGTGCTCGAGAAGGGGAGAAGATGGTGACAGCTGTTTAGAAGAGGCAGACATGTAAGCAGTAGAGTGGCACTAAAGGTCATTATTGCAGGAGGAGCATTTGGCTATGATCCAAACCCATTGAGAACTCGACGTTGTGGTCAACTAATGAAAATCAGATACCGAAGACCAGACTGCGTGGTCAAGCACGGAATACCAAACACTGAGAACCAGACTTCGCCGGTGAAACACCAATGACCAGATACCAAGGACCAGGCTTTGCAGGCCAAGCACTGAAGACCGAATACCGAGAACCAGATTGTCAGTCAAGCACCAAAGACCAGATACCAAGGACCAAATTTCGCAGGTCAAGTACTGAAGACCAAACACTGAGAACCAGACTTCGCAGGTCAAGCACTGAAGACCGAACACTGAGAACCAGACTTCGCCAGTCAAGCACCTAAGACCAAACACCGAGAACCAGACTTCGCAGGTCATGTACTGAAGACCGAACACCGAGAACCAGATTTCGCAGGTCAAGCACTGGAGACCAGGTATGGTGCGAATTGAAGAAAGCTATAGCGCTCTGTTCCTGCACTCCTTGTTCTCCCCTCCTGCAGGGACGTGCTGCAAGGGGACATTGTGTGAGACGCCATGGTCCTTTTTTAGACTAACAGAGGAGCTATTAAAAATTGGAATCCCAACCATTGCATTCCCTACACAAATTTATTCTGATGCCCACACACGATACAATCCACATTTCACCCCCACAATTGTGTCATAGACATTAGGATCAATCCATAGGAAATTCAATAACTGATTTAATAATTAAAGACGTTTTCAAGTCAAACCATTGGGGCCTCCATGCTTGTCACAATAATGATACGCTGATGCTTTTATGTGCATGTATTGTGGTTCCCATTGAAGTCAATGATGAGTGATGGAAACATTCTTTGGTCTTTCTTTGTAGACTTCAAATCAGTGACAGAAATCAATGAACCGCTCCCATGTCCTGACTGTCGAGGAGATGAAGGCTCCTAACAATCAGACTTTTGGCAGTGATAGATTTTTCCACTCATCCCATAGAGATGACTTAACTATTAATAGCAAGAATACATCTTCAAAGCCTTATAAAACTCATTTGGTCTTAATCACGTGTGGTGGTTTTGCGAAAGATTGTGCCAAAAAAAAGAAAAAAAACCCTGCTCAATCCACAATGTGACAGACTAACACAAGCTTATATAAAAATCAGTTTCTTCATCTGTGGGTCAGGATCTTGGAATATGAATCCATTGCATGTGAGGAAGAAGGATGACATGAAGCTTTACTGAACACAGACTGTCTCCACACAACACAGCGATACCCTTGTTTTGCTGTGATTTTAATAAAATTTGAGCAAAAGCCACAATAAAACAATGATGTGTGCAGACAGCTTACCGCAACACTGAGCGGCTGCTGGATATGCGGCATATGCACATTACATAAGATCTGCCTCAAGTATATATATATATATATATATATATATATATATATATATATATATATATATAAATATATATATATATATAAAAAAATACTATTGTAAATCACTTCTACCATGTGTTCCACAAAAATGAGCCCTATCCTGAAACTAAGCCCTAGCATTAATTTTCAACCTTTTCGGAGTAAGACTTAAATATAAGCCCTACCTCCCAAAATAAGCCCTAATTGTGGTTCAATAATGAAGTGTCCATGTAGCTAAAAAAGTTAAAGTACTGCAGGACACTTCATCATAGAAAGCAGATACCCCCAAAAAAGAGAAGGCGGAAGAGAGAAGACCCCGCAATCATACCTACCAGACTCCAAATGGGACACTGTGGAACGCAAGGACCTGTGGTGGACTGTATGGAGGACCTGCAGTGGAATGTATGGAGGACCTGCGGTGGAATGTATGGAGGACCTGCGGTGGAATGTACGGAGGACCTGCGGTGGAATGTATGGAGGACCTGCGGTGGAATGTACGGAGGACATGCGGTGGAATGTACGGAGGACCTGCGGTGGAATGTACGGAGGACCTGCGGTGGAATGTATGGAGGACCTGCGGTGGAATGTATGGAGGACCTGCGGTGGAATGTATGGAGGACCTGCGGTGGAGCATGTGTGCACACACACACATCAGATTACAGTAACATCACACACATACAGCTGGTGATACCGTACTACTTTGGACACCTAGGACGCATTGATGCATTCCACAGCATCCCAAGTCCCCCGCCCGCTGGAAGCAGTACAGTTACACCATGCGTGTGTGTCAGCCAAAAGCAGAGGAGCTCTGTTATGGAGCAAACAAGGACCTGCTGGGAGCACCTGCTGTGGATTGCAGGAGGACCTGGGAGCAATGCAGATGTCTGGAGTCTGATATGATTCCCTTGAGTTGTCTGTCTTTTTTGGGGGGGGTGTTAAACTTACCTCCAAACTGTGTTTCCCCAAAAATAAGCACTACCCTGAAAATATGCCCCATTGTGGGCAAACAATAATGTAAGACAGCGTCTTATTTTCCAGTACACACAGTATGTAGGGGACAAGAGCATATTCATTTCCCTTGTAAAGCTCGTGGGCAAATTCATCGCTGATGTTTTTTACATCTTTCATTTTTTTTTCTGCCTAATTTATCATGTTTTGCATGTAAGGCTGTGTGCCCACGATGAGTTTGACGCTGTGTAATCTTTTGCCTACAGTGTTTCATTTTTACTCAGTGTAAACTGATCTGAGATGAGTTTTCTTTAAATCTGCAGCATGCCAAATATCTTTTACGGGTACACCAAACTAAGTGCAGATTTTCCTTAAAGACTTGCATTAGATGCAGAAAGTCTGCAGGTAAAAAAACGCATGTGTGTTTTTAGTGTATTTCCATAGTGGAAACGCATCAAAACCACGTGATCCAGCCATGACTATTAATAAGTCAAATACCAGAAAATATATAAAAAAAGAAATTTAATTGAAAGCATGACATATCAAAAAGAGAAAACCCGCAGAGTCAAAAATGCATTTGTGGCGCCCCTGACCTGGTCAGGCGCCACTGAGTACTGCACCCATGCTGGGTCAGTACAAACAGGTAGTGTGGACACATACAGGCACCATTTGACAGGGGACACACACACACACACACACACATTAGAGGGGACTCCTGGGCAGACCCAGGAGGGGGCGGAGTCTCCACCTCTCAGTTAGTGTGGTGCTGTAGTGAAGCTGGAGGAGAGTTGTGCAGTGGCAGTCAGAGGAGAAGGAGTGGAGGAGCCGTGTCTGAAGTGTAGGGCTGAAGAGCGGAACACTGTCAGACCCTGCACGTGCAGTGGCTGCTGGCAGGGGAAAACATTACCACCAAGTCAGACTGAAAGACACCCGAAGAAAGAGAGCAGTAAGGCATTGAGTACAAGGACTCCTGGTAATGAATGCACACACGGGGTACAGGTCCCTAGAGCCAGACATCCATTTAGTCGTGTGCTAAATCCTGCAGGGGGTGGGACTAGAGGTTCCACGCCAACCAACACAGAATCCGAGCATCAACAGCAACGAGGGGGCCCATAAGGAGGATCGAGCCTGGAGCTATCTTATCCTTGGTCCACGCTGTCAGCAAACGGGTCAGAAAGGGGAGGAAGGCAGCAGCGACTTCCCTGGATGCATCCCACGGTACTTGAAGTCCGGTGTGGTCCGAAAACAAGGTGCTAGGACGACGAGTCAGTAGTCACCCCTATATCAGCCTGAAGGATACCTGGTTCATCATAGCATCGCCCAGGTTGCCTCACAACTACCATCTGACCATGAGTAAAAACCCTGAAAGACATTTCTGGACTCTGCATTTATTCTGCGACCCGTGGTACTACGCACCCTAACCAGAGCCCCTGGGGCCAGCCTCACTCTCGGGAGGTCACACCATCTAACTGCAAATACCACCAGCCCCAGACGCACACTAAACTGCAGTGGCGGTCACCCCTCATACTGACCGCAAAACCGAGAGTGGCATCACGATTCCTATAGAAGTTAACCAGACATACCTGTGGCCAGAAGGTTCCCAGCACGTGAAGACCCTGTGGCGTCCCTGGAGGTGGAGAGAAGTCCCTGAAGCGACCGCTACAGGTAAAGACTACCACCAAATCGCAAGTAATCGAAGGGTATGTGCCCACAATCAGGACCTGCTGCGTACTGGACGAGGCGACCCCTGACCTGCGGGGCCACAAGAACGCAGGAGACTGCAGCTGATCGTGCCCACGATCAGGGTTTGGGGCGCTGCGGTCTCTCGCTTGAGTTCTCCCAATGAAGAACGCTTGTGACTCCGCAGCAAAGAAGTGACATGCTGTGGCCTCGGAAAGCCGCACCACAGGTCAGTTTTCGCTGTGGACCGTACACGCCCAGTGGGCAGGAGATTTCTAGAAATCCCATCCAGTATGCTTGTACTGTACAATGCAGCGTTTTGGACGTAGGGAAAACACGGAGCATCCAAAACACTGTGAACCCTGATCATGGCCACACAGCCTAATAGGTGCAGAAATACTTCAACATTATGAACTCTCTAAAATCTTCTTAGATTTTGGCCACTTTTTTTTTAATCATCGATGTACAATATCAAGGAGATTTTAACCAATTAATCACTTGTAATTTAAAATCACAAATCATGTAATCAGGGCCATGGTATACTAGAGAAATAAGTTTGGTAGCCAGGGCTGTATTTTGCCTTCGTGCTGCCCTAGGCACTTTAAGTGGTCACGCCCCTTAGTGACAACGTAAAACTGAGTTTTCGCACACGACATCTGTTTAAGGCAGATCTACTCTGTAAAACACTTGAAAAAGTATCAATGAGAAACGAAGGGCACTAACCCCCCCCCCCCCCCAATGGGGATCACCACAGGCACATCAAAACATAGCATGAGTATAAAATATTCCCACCGTCCCCACTTATATACTGTGACTGTCACACTGCCCCTAATATACTACACACTGCCCTCCCTTATAAATTATACCCACCACACCTTCCTCAATTATGAAATATGATCTGCACATTGTCCTCACATCATGCTGCTCCCTCCTCACAATGTCCCATGCATGCTGCCCCCTCCTCACAATGTCCCATGCATGCTGCCCCCTCCTCACAATGTCCCATGCATGCTGCCCCCTCCTCACAATGTCCCATGCATGCTGCCCCCTCCTCACAATGTCCCATGCATGCTTCCCCCTCCTCAGTGTCCCATGCATGCTGCCCCCTCCTCACAGTGTCCCATGCATGCTGCCCCCTCCTCACAATGTCCCATGCATGCTGCCCCCTCCTCACAATGTCCCATGCATGCTGCCCCCTCCTGACAGTGTCCCATGCATGCTGCCCCCTCCTCACAGTGTCCCATGCATGCTGCCCCCTCCTCACAATGTCTCATGCTTGCTGCCCCCTCCTCACAGTGTCCCATGCATGCTGCCCCCTCCTCACAATGTCCCATGCATGCTGCCCCCTCCTCACAATGTCCCATGCATGCTGCCCCCTCCTCACAATGTCCCATGCATGCTGCCCCCTCCTCACAATGTCCCATGCATGCTGCCCCCTCCTCACAATGTCCCATGCATGCTGCCCCCTCCTCACAATGTCCCATGCATGCTGCCCCTCCTCACAATGTCCCATGCATGCTGCCCCCTCCTCACAATGTCCCATGCATGCTGCCCCCTCCTCACAATGTCCCATGCATGCTGCCCCCTCCTCACAATGTCCCATGCATGCTGCCCCCTCCTCACAATTTCCCATGCATGCTGCCCCCTCCTCACAGTGTCCCATGCATGCTGCCCCCTCCTGACAGTGTCCCATGCATGCTGCCCACTCCTGACAGTGTCCCATGCATGCTGCCCCCTCCTGACAGTGTCCCATGCATGCTGCCCCCTCCTGACAGTGTCCCATGCATGCTGCCCCCTCCTGACAGTGTCCCATGCATGCTGCCCCCTCCTGACAGTGTCCCATGCATGCTGCCCCCTCCTGACAGTGTCCCATGCATGCTGCCCCCTCCTGACAGTGTCCCATGCATGCTGCCCCCTCCTGACAGTGTCCCATGCATGCTACCCCCTCCTGACAGTGTCCCATGCATGCTGCCCCCTCCTGACAGTGTCTCATGCATGCTGCCCCCTCCTCACAGTGTCCCATGCATGCTGCCCCCTCCTCACAGTGTCCCATGCATGCTGCCCCCTCCTCACAGTGCCCCATGCATGCTGCCCCCTCCTCACAGTGTCCCATGCATGCTGCCCCCTCCTCACAGTGTCCCATGCATGCTGCCCCCTCCTCACAGTGTCCCATGCATGCTGCCCCCTCCTCAAAGTGTCCCATGCATGCTGCCCCCTCCTCACAGTGTCCCATGCATGCTGCCCCCTCCTGACAGTGTCCCATGCATGCTGCCCCCTCCTGACAGTGTCCCATGCATGCTGCCCCCTCCTGACAGTGTCCCATGCATGCTGCCCCCTCCTGACAGTGTCCCATGCATGCTGCCCCCTCCTGACAGTGTCCCATGCATGCTGCCCCCTCCTGACAGTGTCCCATGCATGCTGCCCCCTCCTGACAGTGTCCCATGCATGCTGCCCCCTCCTGACAGTGTCCCATGCATGCTGCCCCCTCCTGACAGTGTCCCATGCATGCTGCCCCCTCCTGACAGTGTCTCATGCATGCTGCCCCCTCCTGACAGTGTCCCATGCATGCTGCCCCCTCCTCACAGTGTCCCATGCATGCTGCCCCCTCCTCACGGTGTCCCATGCATGCTGCCCCCTCCTCACAGTGTCCCATGCATGCTGCCCCCTCCTCACAGTGTCCCATGCATGCTGCCCCCTCCTCACAGTGTCCCATGCATGCTGCCCCCTCCTCACAGTGTCCCATGCATGCTGCCCCCTCCTGACAGTGTCCCATGCATGCTGCCCCCTCCTGACAGTGTCCCATGCATGCTACCCCTCCTGACAGTGTCCCATGCATGCTACCCCTCCTGACAGTGTCCCATGCATGCTGCCCCCTCCTCACAATGTCCCATGCATGCTGCCCCCTCCTCACAATGTCCCATGCATGCTGCCCCCTCCTCACAATGTCCCATGCATGCTGCCCCCTCCTCACAATGTCCCATGCATGCTGCCCCCTCCTCACAATGTCCCATGCATGCTGCCCCCTCCTCACAATGTCCCATGCATGCTGCCCCCTCCTCACAGTGTCCCATGCATGCTGCCCCCTCCTCACAGTGTCCCATGCATGCTGCCCCTCTCCATGAGCTCCTAATGCTGCCTTCCGCTTTTCCATAATGACATCTCCATGCTGCCCCACTCATCATACTAAGACCACCACACTAGAGCTTATGCTGAGACCCACACACACACACACACACACACACACACACACACACACACACACACACACTACCCCACTCTTGATATTGACTCCCCTACATTGCTCCACTCCATACTGAGCCCACACATGCTGCCCCTTCTCCATAATGAGCTCCCAATGCTGCCCCCCTCTTATTCTGAGTCCTTACACTGCCCCCCATCGATATTGTCATTGCTCTATCCCTCAACCCTTGTCCTCTGTCTCTAGCATTGGCCCCTCTCTTCCATTCCCCCAGCAGCAGCCTCTCTCCCCCCGCCTCCAGCAGCAGCCTCTCCCCCAGCATCAGCCTCTCTCCCCCCAGCCTCCCCCAGCATCAGCCTCTCTCCCCCCAGCCTCCCTCAGCATCAGCCTCCCTGCTCCCAGCTTACCCCAGCATCAACCTCTCTCCTCCCATCCTCCCCCAGCATGAGCCTCCTCCAGCATCAGCCTCTCTCCTCCCAGCCTCCCCCAGCATCAGCCTCCCTCCTCCCAGACTCCCCCAGCATCAGCCTCCCTCCTCCCAGCCTCCCCCAGCATCAGCCTCCCTCCTCCCAGCTTCCCCCAGCATCAGCCTCCCTCCTCCCAGCCTCCCCCAGCATCAGCCTCCCTCCTCCCAGCCTCCCCCAGCATCAGCCTCCCTCCTCCCAGCCTCCCCCAGCATCAGCCTCCCTCCTCCCAGGCTCCCCCAGCATCAGCCTTCCTCAGCATCAGCCTCCCCCAGCATCAGCCTCCCTCCTCCCAGCATCAGCCTCCCTCCTAGCCTCCCCCAGCATCAGCCTCCCTCCTCCCAGCATCAGCCTCCCTCCTCTCTCAGCCTCCCTCCTCCAAGTCTCCCTCAGCTTCCCTCCTCCAAGCCTCCCCCTCCCCCTCCCAGCCTCCCCCAGCATCAGCCTCCCTCAGCATCAGTCTCCCCCAGCATCAGCCTCCCTCCTCCTAGCCTCCCCCAGCATCAGCCTCCCTCCTCCCAGCATCAGCCTCCCTCCTCCAAGTCTCCCTCAGCATCAGCTTCCCTCCCCCCCCCTCCCAGCCTCCCCCAGCATCAGCCTCTCTCCTCCCAGCCTCTCAGCCTCTCTCTCTCTCCCCAGCCTCCCCCCCAGCCTCTCTCTCTCCCCAGCCTCCCCCCAGCCTCTCTCTCTCTCCCCAGCCTCCCCCCCAGCCTCTCTCTCTCTCCCCAGCCTCCCCCCCAGCCTCTCTCTCTCTCTCCCCAGCCTCCCCCCCAGCCTCTCTCTCTCTCCCCAGCCTCCCCCCCAGCCTCTCTCTCTCTCCCCAGCCTCCCCCCCCAGCCTCTCAGCCTCTCTCTCTCTCCCCAGCCTCCCCCCCAGCCTCTCAGCCTCTCTCTCTCTCCCCAGCCTCCCCCCCAGCCTCTCAGCCTCTCTCTCTCTCCCCAGCCTCCCCCCCAGCCTCTCAGCCTCTCTCTCTCTCCCCAGCCTCCCCCCCAGCCTCTCAGCCTCTCTCTCTCTCCCCAGCCTCCCCCCCAGCCTCTCAGCCTCTCTCTCTCCCCAGCCTCCCCCCCAGCCTCTCAGCCTCTCTCTCTCTCCCCAGCCTCCCCCCAGCCTCTCAGCCTCTCTTTCTCTCCCCAGCCTCCCCCCCAGCCTCAGCCTCTCTTTCTCTCCCCAGCCTCCCCCCCAGCCTCAGCCTCTCTTTCTCTCCCCAGCCTCCCCCCCAGCCTCTCAGCCTCTCTCCCCAGCCTCCCCCCCCAGCCTCTCAGCCTCTCTCTCCCCAGCCTCCCCCCCAGCCTCAGCCTCTCTCTCTCTCTCTCCCCAGCCTCCCCCCCCAGCCTCAGCCTCTCTCTCTCTCTCCCCAGCCTCCCCCCCCAGCCTCAGCCTCTCTCTCTCTCCCCAGCCTCCCCCCCAGCCTCAGCCTCTCTCTCTCCCCAGCCTCCCCCCCAGTCTCAGCCTCTCTCTCCCCAGCCTCCCCCCTAGCCTCAGCCTCTCTCTCTCCCCAGCCTCAGCCTCTCTCCCCAGCCTCAGCCTCTCTCCCCCCAACCTCCCCTTGCATGATTATAGTGGACAAAAAGAGGCATCGCAACGATCATCAACTAACCTGTAAGGAGCCCATACATTCTAGGCTCTGCCTCTGCCTTACCTGCTCCGGTGCCCGCCTCTCTGCTCTGGCTGGCTCCGCTTCTGGTTGGCTCCAGGTTCAGACGCGTCCTCCTCCGCGGCGTGTGTCGTCTGCAGCATTGGACGTTGCAGCACGGGGCAGTCAGCTGATTGTCGCGCCCGCGCGCCTCTGACCCGGAAGTGCAGGCGATGGAACTTCCGGGGTTAATCACTATGCCTATGTAAATAGACCGAAGTGCGCCTCTCCTCCCTCTCAACCACCCCCCCCCCCCCCCGAACACAGCCGAGTGTAACGGAGGGAGGGACGGAGGGCGGGGATGTAAAAAAAAAAAAAATTTTATATAATTTTTTTTTTTTTTTTTTTTTTTGCTGCCAGAAAGTGCCGCCCCCCGCAACGTGCCGCCCTAGGCACGGGACCACGGGTGCCTAGTGGCAAATACGGCCCTGTTGGTAGCGGTAATGTACAGAGGGGCTAATTGGAGGATGGGTTGTAGTAAAATGGCGTTTCAGCAGCGAAATACCCCTGATCTAGAGTCATCACAGGCTATAGATCGGAACAGTTTGTGGCTTTGTATATTGTTTCAAAATCAATGATCAACGAGAGATAGATTGTGGAGCATATTATAACCTGGGGCCATTTGAGGGATCACTGTGCACACACAAATATATTTAGTTTATCAAATCTATCGAAATGGTAAAGATGTATTCAAGATGTGAGCATTCAACCCAGAATAGCAGAGATTCCAGGGTGTTGCTGGCAATAGCTTCCATGACGAACACTATAGAATTACTATTATCAGCAGCCTGAATTCCAGAGAAAGTCCTAGCGAAGCTTTCAGGCAATGTAGACAATGGCTTCATGCATCAATTGTTGTAACCAGAGAACCTTCGTAAGTCAAGCCTGAGGAACCTGCCAAGACCAGCACCTCCTATGCATTAAAAAAATAATATTATATATATATTTATAAAAATGAAAAATAAAAAAAAACACCAACGCCCAGACGTTTCACAATTTGAAAAAGGCGGCATGGATTGCTTCTTACACGGAACAGAAATAAAAAAAAAAAAATTAGAACTCCAGATGCGGGTGCAAGCTTCTCAATGAGCTGGTTGTTAGATTATCTGATGCAAGAAAGAAAGGAAAAAAAAAAAATAGGCTACAGCTGCACCAAAATTTATCAACCAGTCTGAGCCACTATGACACATTTTCCATATTTTGGTACTTGTTCACACAGGATTAGTCAGTCAATCAATCTGCTCCGGACAATGCAATTTCCCCATCTGTGGTCCAATATGCCTCCACTTACTAATCGATGGAACACCTTCTCAGATGATTGGTGTCATAGCACATATTCACTTTAATTTTTTTTTTTTTTAACATAGCACACTATTCCTCTTATGGTACGGTTCCACCTGCGCATAGCTTCTTCTGCGAGAGCATCAGAAGTGATATGCTAATGACCCTCTGCTACGAGCATCAGCCGAGGGTCATGTGACTGTGATGTGATCTTGCGATCATATCACAGCTGCGGAGAAGAGGGAGGGAGCACTTTCTCACCATCTCCTCCGCTGCCTGTCTCTGCGTACATCACACTACGGTCGGATTACATGCGAGTGCAGTGTGAAGTTTCCCATGCTCCTATAGACTTGTATGGTGGTGTGTGTGACCAGAGACTCACTGCCAAACACAGCATTGTGCGATTCATTTCTCAGGTCGATATGGCATGAGAAATCAATCAATCACAGATGGACACAGCACCATAGTTTTGAACTTGTGTGAGTGCAGTCCAATGTTTTATCGGATTGCACTCGTCCATGCAAAACGCAAGCGGAACTGTACCCTTATTTTGATACACAGCCTAGATAAGCGCATGGCTTGGGGCTGCAGCCTGTAGCTGTTGGCTTTATCTGTGCTGGGTATCATAATATGGGGGGACTCTACATCAATTGTTTTATTTTTACTGAACAATCTAGACGCACACAGTGCCTGTAAGTGAAAGCGTCAGACACACTGTCACTCAGGGTGGGGGTGCATCTGACTGATACCAATCACAGTTGGTAGTGCATATTCAACTATTGGCTCCGGAATGCGTGACCTGGAAGGAGTATAAAGCTATAACACGAGCCTTGGTGAGTACAGCACACACTGCCGCCCCCCCACCATTTTTAATCACCTGGTCCCCATAGACTCATATGGGAACTGGTTTCCCGAATGAACCCGGATTTAAAAATAAAATTTAACAGTGACCCGGCGGTCCCAGTTATCTCAATGTCTGCTCCTCTCTAGTCCTAACCTAATGAATGTCTCTCTGTGTCAGTCCTGACCTCTTATCTGCCAAGTATCTCCTTTTTTTTCAAAAATATTTTCTTCATGTTTTTTTCCAAGGAACAATACATGTCCACATTCCCGCATGCACTATTTGCATCCTTCAGCTTTTTTTCCCCCCCTCTTGCTTGAGTGCAATGGTTATTGTGAGAGTACAGTTGGTATGTTCAGTATGCCCCAATTCAGACCTTCAGGTTAGAAGTGCTGGCAGTTTATCCATTTTTTAGGATCACATTGTCAGACCCCCAACTTATCAGTAAATTAGGCCATATCTTAATATACCGTACCCTGAAAGCACGGCTTTTTTTGTTTTTCTGCCATGATTGTAATACACCGCATAAACATTGCCTCAAAATTTTGGACAGTGCATTTACCTGTAGGGAGATTTGCATGCAGAAAATTTGCAGCTTAATACAGTACCAGGTAATCAAGGTCATCTACACGTTGCGCAACATTCCTGCAATGTGGACTTTTAAAATCCACACCATTTCCATTCTTTGTGTTGAACGAATTGCAGTCTTCGTGAAATTCTAAATAAGTTTAACACAAGAAAACGTATGCCTGTGTTTGAGTAACTTACCGATTTTTTTAAATCTCTTTATTAATGACCTTGTGGATGGGATTAATAGTAAAGTGTCAGTCTTTGCTGATGACACCAAACTATGTAGGATACTAAAATCTGACGTTGACAGTACAATATTACAAAACGATCAGGATAAGTTCTCTAAATGTTGATAAATGTAGAGTAATGCACCTAGGACGGAGTAATCCGATAGCTGCGTATACATTAAAATGGAAGTCAACTCGGGACTACAGAACAGGAGAAGGACTCGGGTAGTCTGGTTACAAGTAAGCTGAGAAGCAGCACTCAATGTCAAGCAGCAGCTGCAAAAGCAAACAAGATTTTAGAGTGTATAAAAAAAAAAAAGATTAGATCCCGGGATCCCAAACATATTGTTACCCCTCTGTAAATCACTTGTAAGGCCATATCTAGAATATGGGATCTAGTTTTGGGCTCCACATTTTAAAAAGGACATTCAGAAGGTTGAGTTAGAGTCAGTTCAAAGGCGGTAACTAGCCTACTACAAGGAATGGAGGCCTCCCATATGATGACAGGTTGAAAAAGTTAGATTTGTTTAGCTTAGAAAAAAAAACTTCAGAGGAGATCTCATTTATATGTATAAATACATGTGTGGTCAATATAAAGAACTGGCACATGACTTATTCCTTCCAAAGACAATACTAAGGACCAGGGGGCACTCACTGCGAGTGGAAGAAAAGCGATTCCGACACCTAAATAGGAAAGGGTTCTTTACAGTTAGAGCAGTCCGTGTCTGACATTACTACCTCTTGTGGTAGGGCATTCCACTGTAACAGCTTTTAAAAAAGTGATAATTTCCTTACTAGATATAACATTGATATTGTGGATTATAGATCCTTTAGTGACAAAAAAAAAAAAAAAAATTAAAGAAAAAAGTAACTAGACCTAGGTATTTAGATTGTGAGCCCCAATGGGTACAGTGTTCCTGATGTATGTAAAGCGCTGCGGAATATGTTAGCGCTATATAAAATCTATATAAAAATAAAGATTTGATTTTGATTTTTTTTTTGATTTTTTCAACCTATGTAACTAAGTGCACCCCCCCAAAACAAAATCACAATGTATATACATTCAGCAAGATAAGTATTTGATACACTGCCGATTTTGCAAGTTTTCCCACCTACAAAGAATGGAGAGGTCTAGCTTTTATCCTATGAATACTTCAACTGTGACAGTCTGAATAATAAAAAAAAAAAAGAAAAAAAAAAAAAATCACAAAGATGGCGCCTGCGTGGTTTTTAATTGTTTAACCCCCTAAATGCTGCAATTTATAACAATTGCAGCACTTTGAGGATTGGGAGAGAGATCGTGCCCCCTCTCCCCTCCGATCAGGACCCCTAGAATGTAATCGTGAGGGCCCGATCGTAGTCATGGTGAAGACCTCTGGGTCACCTGACTACGGAAAGCCCAAGTGATCCTGCCTGCAGCAGGATCACGTCAGCTTTGCACTGTACAGCTCTGAGTTTGACAGCTGCAATATAATGCAGTGATTGAGCATTGCAGTATATTGTAGCTGCGATCAGACAAGTAAAAGATAGTGTTCCATATAGAGACTACGGAAGTCTGTATTCCAATAACTAGTAACATTTTCCAAAAAAAATCAAACAAAACTACACAAATTTGTTACTGCAGCATCCGTATCAATCTAATGTATACAACTGCCACACTAGTTAACCCCTTTACTAAACACCATAAAAAAAAAATAAAAAAAAAAAAAGTATCACAAACTATATCTTTTCATCATACGACAAAAAAAGTGGAACAACATGCAATCAAAAAGTCATATATAAATACTAAAAAGGTCACCACTGAAAACATCATCTTGTCCCGCAAAAAATAAGCATACAACTTCATCAACAAAAAAACACAAAACATAAGCTCAGTATACAGCAATGCAAAATGTGATTTTTCCTCTTTTATAAAAGTTATATATATGTTTATAAGTTATATAAGTTTTTATAGTGTAACTGAGTAAAAATGTGTTTTGCCACTAACTGACCCAAAAGAATAAAAGCAGTCTTCTCACTTCTCTGGCACTAAGAACGGCGTGTAAACAAAAACAAAAAATAAAAAAACAACTATTATTGAATCGTTGTTTCTTCTTGATTCTGCCTCACAAAAAGCAAAATAGAAAGCGATCAATAGAAATCGAACATAAGGCCCAAAATGGTACCAATACAACTTCAACCTCACCCAGTAAAAGATAAGCCCTCACATCACTGTTGGCAGAAAAATAAGAAAACTATAGCCCTCAAAATGTGGTGATAAAGGTGTGGGTGTGGGGGGGGGGGATTAAACATAAAATTAAAGTGAGATAGTCGCCAAGCCTTAAAAAAACCCCAAAAAAACAAAAAAAAAACCCCAAAAAAACCCACAACCTATAAATCTGGCATCACTAATCGTACAGACCTGAGGAGTAAAGCTGCCTAAATCACTAATATGGCAAGTTGAGCTACGTTAAAAACAAAGCCAAATTTGTCACCTACTGATGATTTGTTTACTCTGCCTCCCAAAAATCGCAGTACGGCACGGCTCGTTTATCCTGCGCTCTATGCTGAGCATTTTCCCTAGTGATTACATGTAGAGCTGTGTGCCCATGATCAGGAATAGCAGTGTTTTGGATGCAGCATGTTTTCGCCACTTCCAAAATGCTGCATTGTACAGTACAAGCACAGTGGATGGGACTCCTAGAAATCCAATGCCCTCTGTGCTTGTTTTCTCCACAGCATAAATAGACATGTGGCACGGTTTCTCGTCCTGTCAATTTATGCCTGCGAAGACAAAAATGTTATCCGCGGGGAAAACTGCAAAATTATACAGAACCCCGAACCCTGGTCGTGGGCATGGGCCACTGCGATCTCCTAAGAATAACACACGCGTCTCAGCACGAGAAGACAAGCTGTGTCCAGGACGCAGCGTTTGCAGATATCGTGGGCACATACCCTAAACCTCTGAAAAATGTGATTCAGACAACTCCCAACGAACAGTTCACTATAATGTTGCAGAGGGAGTCACTTTGAACTCCAGTCAGGCCTGTGATCCGGCGGTGTCCATCTTATTACGGTCATCAACAGTTTTGTGCATCTTTGAAAAGACAAACAGAGCTGAATAGAGGCCAAACAAACTCAGGAGTAACTCTGCTGCCTTGTTAGAGAATGGATCAGTCAGGGGTTTAACCTGAAATCAAGCATTTCAGAGATTTAGATGGAAACCCTGATGTAAGTGCTCAGCATAGAGCACAGGATAAATGTGAACTGATCTAAAATATTCTGTACAGAAATCACCACCAAATAACATTCAACTCAACCCACAAAAACAAGTTCCGGCTCAATTCCTGCATCTGTTAATGGAAATAAGGGGTTGCCACTTTGTGTTACCAGTAAAGGCTCCCGAAAAACGTTATGTATGACCCCCCTCAAAAAAGACATCAAGCAAAATCTGTGTTCCCAGTCCAAATGCCCCCCTCCATTCTGAGCACAACAATGTGCCTAAGCCACAGTGAGCGATTACATAATTGGCATTGTTGTAGTGAGGAGAACCTGCATAATTTACGGGGCGGGGGGCCTCCAGAGGCATGAGCTGGGCACAATATACAGGCACCACAATGTACTGAGGACGACAGACTTCTTTGCAATTTTTAATTTTGTAACATTCACTGTACATCGCCACCATGGGTGTTTTCCATATACTAAGTAGTCATTACAGCCATCTATGACCAAAATTTGGTCAATTGAGGGGATTTCTTCGGTTTTAGAACTTTAGGGGCTCTGCAAATGGAGTCTGCAAACTTTTAGGAAAAGTTATGCTCGCAAAGAAAATAAATAAAATAAAATGGCGCTCCTTCCCTCCCGAGCCCTGTGGTGCAGCCAAACAGTACTGTACAGTTACATATGGGGTATTACTACGTTCAGGAAAAATTGTGTCACACATTATGGAGCCTTTTTTCACTATTCCCCTTTGAAAATTGGAAATCTGAGGTTTTAGTGGTAATGTAATTTATTTTATTCACCACCCAATTTTATAAAGTTGTGTGACATCTGTGGTGTCAATATGCTCACTGCACCCCTGGATGAATTGAGGGGTGCAGTTTGTAAAATGGATTCACTTGTGGGGGATTTCTGGTGTTTTTACACATTAGGGGCTCTGCCAATGTGACATGGCATCCGCAAAAACATGGCATCATTTCCCTTCAATTTTTATTGTGCCTCAAAAGTAGTTTTGAACCACATATGGGGTACTGGCGTACTCATCAGAAATTGCACAAGTTGTACAGTCCCTTATCTCCTGTTACCCTAGTGAATTTGAAAAGTTTGGGGTTAAGGGGTGCTTCACACACACAGCGAGCTCGCTGCCGAGATCGCTGCTGAGTCACGGTTTTTGTGACGCAGCAGTGACCTCATTAGCGATCTCGCTGTGTGTGACACTGAGCAGCGATCTGGCCCCTGCTGTGAGATCGCTGCTCGTTACACACAGCCCTGGTTCGTTTTCTTCAAAGGCGCTCTCCCACTGTGACACACAGATCGCTGTGTGTGACAGCGAGAGAGCGACAAATGAAGTGAGCAGGGAGCAGGAGCCGGCGTCTGGCAGCTGCGGTAAGCTGTAACCAAGATAAACATCGGGTAACCAAGGTGGTTACCCGATATTTACCTTAGTTACCAGCCTCCGCCGCTCTCACGCTGCCTGTGCTGCCGGCTCCGGCTCTCTGCACATGTAGCTGCTGTACACATCGGGTTAATTAACCCGATGTGTACTGTAGCTAGGAGAGCAAGGAGCCAGCGCTAAGCAGTGTGCGCGGCTCCCTGCTCTCTGCACATGTAGCTGCATTACACATCGGGTTAATTAACCCGATGTGTACTGTAGCTAGGAGAGCAAAGCTAAGCGGTGTGCGCTGGTAACTAATGTAAACATCGGGTAACCATACCCGATGTTTACCTTAGTTACCAGTGTCCGCAGCTTCCAGACGCCGGCTCCGTGCAAGCGCAGCGTCGCTTGCACGTCGCTGCTGGCTGGGGGCTGGTCACTGGTCGCTGGTGAGATCTGCCTGTTTGACAGCTCACCAGCGACCATGTAGCGATGCAGCAGCAATCCTGACCAGGTCAGATCGCTGGTCGGATCGCTGCTGCATCGCTAAAGTATGAAGGCACCCTTAAGGTACCTTCACACATAACGACTTACCTGCGATCTCAAAAACGATGCGACCTGATAAGGATCGCTGGTAAGTCGCTGGGAGGTCGCAGGTGAGATGTCACACAGTGAGATCTTACCAGCGATGCAGAACAATACAGATCGCAGTAGCGACCTGTATAACGATCTCAGCAGTCACTGTGATCCTGTCACACAGTGTCAAACACAGCGATGTGTCCTGCAAATGGCCTGGACCATTCTGCAACGACTAGAGATCTCACAGCAGGGGTCTGATCGCTGGTAAGTGTCACACATAACGAGATCGCTAACGGGATCGCAACTGGGTCACCAAAACGGTGACTCAGCTGCGATCTCGCTAGCGATCTCGTTATGTGTGACAGTACCTTTAAGCAACAAACATCTAGATAAATTCCTTAAGTGGTCTAGTTTCCAAGCTGGGGATCACTTGTGGAGGAGCTCCACTATTTAGGCTCATCAGGGGCTTTACAAACAAGACATGTCGTCCGCTAACGACTCCAGCTAATTGTTTTCTAAAATGTAAATGGTGCTCCTTCCTTTCCAAGGCCTGCTGTGCGCCCAAACAAGTAGAACTTGTACAACAAATTGTACTGTGCATTTTCTCCCGTTGCCCTTGTGAAAATGCAACATTTGAGGCTAAAGTAACAGTTTTACATGGGGAAAAAAGTAAAACATTTTGATTTTTTCTTTCCAGATTGCTTTAGTTCTTGTGAAGCACTTAAAAATCACACTGAGTACTTTGATAGGTGCAGCTTTTATAATGATATCACTGTTGGGCACTTTGTTACCTAGGCTGCTCAAAGTCACCTCAAATGTGATGAGATCCCTAGAAAAAAAAAAAAAAAGTTTTGTAATTTTTTTGAGAAAAATTAGAAGTTGCTGATAAACTTTGAACCCTTAAAAAGAAAAATAAAAAAAAATAAAAAATAAGCAAACATTTTGATCAAAAATTGTGCTGATGTAGAGTAGACATGTGGGAAATGTTTAACTTTGTGTAACATCACTCTGGTGATATAAATTAAAAGTTTGAAAATTGTGAAATTTTGCCAAATTTCCGATATTTTCACAAATTAATGCAAAAAATATTGCTCTAAATTTACCACTAACATGAAGTACAATATGTTACAAAAAAAAACCCCCAAAACAACAAAAAAACCTCTATCACCGGGATCCGTTGAAGCGTTCCATCATTATTACCTCAAAGTGATACTAGTCAGAAATTAAATAAATGGCCTGTTCAGGAAGGTGAAAACAAAATGGGGATGAAGGGGTATAGAAACCCTCCTACCCTTCACTCATTACCTGTATTAATTTCAACTGTTTTATACAAGTAACGAGTTCAAAGTCACCTGTCCTCACACTCAAGACTGCTCTTTGGTCTTGACCATGGTGGAGAGGTTGGAGTGTGATTAAGGATACCAAGGACAAAAAATTGTAGACCTACACAAGCCTGGGACAGCTACAGGACAATAGGCAAGCAGCTTGGTGAGAAGGAAACAACTGTTTGCGCAATTATTAAAGAATGGAAGAAACAGAAGATAACTGTCAATTTTTCTCAGTCTGGGGCTCCAAGCTAAATCTCACCTTGTGAGGCAAGGATGATTCTGACAAGGGTCAGGAATCAGCCCAGAACTACATGGGATACCTGGTCAATGACCTGAAGAGCGCTGGAACCACAGCATCATAGATTACCATTAGTAACGCACTCTGCCATCATGGAGTAAAATCCTGCAGAGAACGCAAGGTCCCCCTACTCACGCCAACACATGTCCAGGCCCATTTTAAGTTCACAAATGACCATCTGGATGATCCAGAGGAGGCATAAGAAAAGATCATGTGGTCAGATGAGGCCAAAATAGAACTTTTTGGTTTCAACTCTACTTTCTGTGTTTAGAGGAAAAAGAAGGATAATACAACCCTAAGAACACCGTCCCAACTCTGAAACATGAGGATGGAAACATCATACTTTGGGAGTGCTTTTCTGCAAGAGGGGACAGGACAACTGCACTGTATTGAAGGTAGAACGGATGGGGTCATGTTTCGCAAATTTTTGGCCAACAACTGCCTTCGCTCCATAAGAATGTTGATCTTCAACAAAACAAAACAATCACTGATCTGACCAGCCAGAGAAAACACTTCCAGCAGCCAACGAGGGCGCTCAAGACAGTGAAATCCTAGGTACATTGCCCCCTCAGTGATTGTTTTGTTGGTCTACTAGGCATTGCTCCCACCCAGCCAGAATCCCACTCCACACTGATGAGGGGCAATACCTCGAAACAGCTGTCTGTGGATGGATACCTGGCCTTGGTATTTCCCTTGTCATATCTTTAAACTTGTCAAAAAGTTGGATATTGACTAAAAGGGCCACTTAATATGGTGGTTATGGTGGTCTCCTAAAAAGAGTCACCCCTTGGCTGGGCCCTTCCCGGAGGGATATCTGGCTGGTTTCTGTGTTGAGACTCCTAACAGAGGCTCCACGGACCTTTTTGATTTGAAGATGGGTCTTGGCATAGTCTTCCAGCATTACAATGACCTTAAAGACGCAGCCAGGGCAACTAAGCAGCGGCTCTGTAAGAAGCATTTCAAGGTCCTGGAAGTGGCCTAGCCAGTCTCAAGACCTCAACCCAAGACAAAATCTTTGGGAGGGAGCTGAAACTTAATGTTGGCCAGTGACAGCCCCGAAACCTGAGATCTGGAGACAATCTGTATTGAGGAGTTGCCAAAATCCCTGCTGCAGTGTGTGCAAACCTGGTCAAGAACTACAGGAAACGACTGACCTAACTGCAAACAAGGGTTTCTGTACCAAATATTAAGATGTTCTAGTGTATCAAATACTTATTTTATGCAATATAATGCTGATTTAGAAATCATACAGTGTGATTTTCAGGATTTTTTTATTCTGTGACAGTTGAAGTGTACCTACAATAAAAATTACAGACTTCTCCATTCTTCGTAAGTGGGAAAACTTGCAAAATTGGCAGTGTATCAAATACTTCTTTTCCCCACTGTATATTTTATATACACATTCACACAACGTGCAGAAAATCTGCATCAATTTTGATTCATAGAAAATCTGCAAAGTGTGAAAGCCCCCATAATTTGGTGAAATCAGCGCAGAATCTGTCTGTGATGGTCAGAGACTTGACTTACTGGACAAAGGATGGATCCGTTGCCTTGCGGTTCTCTTGTGGAGCCTTCCATTACAAAAAAATTAAAGTTTTATACATTTATTTCATTATACACATACACAATAGTGCAAATACTGAGTATTCACAGAGTCTCATGTGCTTTATTTGGTTTCAATTGTCTCCACTGAACACAGGTCTTTGTCATGAAGCTGTACGGGAGGGGGACGCAACCCTACATTTGTTTTACTGCTCGCAGCCTCTGCATAATGTACCAAAAACACAAGAACAAACCCTTATATTTTAAAAACACAATATATTTTCTATTTTGTTACAAAAAAGTCACATTTTTTTCAAGAATTTTCTTTTCCATAAAAAAAAAAAAAAAAAAAAATACATAAAACTGTATAGAAGACTGGAATGGAGAAAAGGCGGAGAGGAAAAGATAAAAAAAAAACAAAACACAAAAACACAAAAGAAAAAGCAAGTGGGAGAGAAAAAAAAACAAACAAAAAACACATGTATAGATGATAGTTACCCAGGGAATGCCAGATAAGAAATAAAAAAAAGAAGTTTGCTGCCCATAGACCAGCACTTAAAGAAAAAGGGACCAATATTTATTTTTTTTGTTTGTCCTAACTTTTCCTTCGAACATACAAAATAGAAACATGCACACTCCCATATTCCCTAGTCGGGCACATTTGTATGTACAATATACATGGATTTTTTCCTATTTCCACTTTTACTTCATTAAAGAAAACAAAACAAAAAGAAGAAAATCTTAGTTAAGCGTAAAACCGCAAGATCAAATATTGACCAATAATGCATGCGGTTTGTCTACTTGTAGCCCAATGCGATAAGTGGCTGCGCGCTTGCGGGGAGATACAATCTGTAATCTGCCTACAGAGAACCTGTGAACCGAGCAGCTCCACATCCAGGTGAACGTGTCCCTAGAGAAGACCACAGCGCTCCGAATCAGATGAATCCATTGTTGAGTGATTCGCACCCTCTGTGGCCAACGTCTTGAAATATCCGCACCATCACAGGGTGATGTCCATGTCCACAGAGCAGAGTCTGTGCCTGAAGAGTTGAATTGCAGAGCAGGAGAAAAGTGGTCCCCGCTGGTAGAAAGTGTATATACACACACCTGTATATATGTACACACACCAATCCGTGCAGAGCAAAATCCATATCTGCAAAGCCGTATACATATACTAGTGCAGAGCAGAGTATGTGTAGATCTGCAGAGTACAACTCCTTTTACGTAAAACGATCCCAGCCATAGGATTTATTTCCATGTCAGTCACTGGATTTGGTCACCAAAGAAAGAGGCTGTGACTGCAAAAGGGGTAACTGAAAGATTCCGGGTGGAGACAACACCGAGGACGTGAGTGGGATGGGGCGAGAAAGCAACGGAGATCCAACAGAAGACAGGTGCCCGGACAGACTGGAGGACGGAGGAGACTTGGAGGCCAGGAAGGCTGCGGAGTGGCTGAGGGATAACTGTGCTCTTGCTTCTGGTTTGGTGGTGAGGGATAGCGGTTGAGCTTGCTCAGAGTGGGTGGCAGCTGGGGCTGCCGGAGACGCAAGAGCAGCAGAGGGTGTTGCTGGAGAGTCCAACATACTGCCATGGGATGAGGCTGGGCTGTCACAGGTCTTCTCTGCAGGAAGATGCTGGACACAAATCTTCTTCGGTTTAGAAACTGCAAAACGAAAAAAGGGGGAACGGCTTAGGGAATTTGAAAATTTTAGCAATTTTCCCCAGGTAGGTAATGTATGATAACTGCTTGGACCCCAACAAGACACTAACTAGGGTCCCACAACGAGGACTCCTAGTGAGCAAGAGTAGTAGAAGGCTCTGCAACTGTAACCTAGAGATAACGTTATATTACACAGGAAAAGTTCTCTCTAAGGCGGGCTTTATACGTTGCGACATCGCTAGCAATTGCTAGCGATGTCCAGCGCGATAGCACTCGCCCCCATCGCACATGCAATATGTGGAGATTGCTGCCGCAGCGAACATTATCGATACGGCAGCTTCACACGCACATACCTGCTCAACGACGTCGCTGACACTGCTGAACAATCCCTACTTCAAGGGGGAGGTGCGTTCGGTGTCACAGCGACGTCACTAATCGGCCGGCCAATAGAAGCGGAGGGGCAGAGATGAGCGGGACATAACATCCCGCCCACCTTCTCACTTCCGCATTGCCGTCGGAACGCAGGTAAGGAGAGGTTTGTCGCTCCTGCGGGTTTACACACAGCGATGTGTGGAGCTGCAGGAACGACAAACAACATCGTACCTGTGGTGGAACCGACATTATGGAAATGAACGACGTTACACAGATCAGCGATCTTGTACGCTTCTGTGCTCGTTCATCGTGGCACCTAAGATTTACATGATGCGATGTCGCTACCGGCGCCGGATGTGCGTCATTAACGACGTGACCCCGACGATATATCAGTAGCGATGTCGCAACGTGTAAAGCCCCCCTTAGTCTCGTGCCCACGATCAGCGTTTTGGATGTAGCATGCCTCACCTGTGTCCAAAACGCTGCGTTGTACAGTACAAGCACAGTGGATGGGATTTCTAAAAATCCCGTGCCCACTGTGCTTGTTTTTTCCACAGCAAACACTGACCTGCGGAGTGTCTTTCCAGACCGCAGCATGTCAATTGTTTGCTGCGGAATCACATGCGTCCTCTGAAAGGAGAACACAAGCGAGAGACCGCAGCGCACCAAACCCTGATCATGAGTACAAGCAGCTGCGTTCTCCTGTGGTGGAGACTTGCTGTCCCGCAGGTCAGGACCCGCTGCATCCAGGACGCAGTGAGTCCTGATCGTGGGCATGTACCCCAAATCACAGCAGTGGAGCATCGTACTGCACCGGTCTTTGATTATAGAGACAGAATCTGTCTTAGACTTTAAGATGGTGAGCATAATAACCGCTCTAGATAATAACTTTTTTAATTAGCAAATTTAAGGCATTTATAAACAATGTCATTAGCTTTCCTTTACCATTATTCCCATGAAAACCCCTTTAACGACTTTGCAGGACCGGAAGGGGTGAATTCAGCATCTATGATTGCCAGTAATCTTGAAAAAGGGGCTCAACACCGTGCCCTCCTTGACCATGTCGATTGTCACCTGGTTGTGCCAGGAACTGCAGCGGACCCATTTTCACTTACCGGATTTTTCGGATTATAAGATGCAATATTCCTCCCAAAAATTTGGGAGGAAAATGAGGGGTGCGTCTTAAAATCCGAATGTAGCTTACCGGGAGGTGAAGAGGTGCTGTGCTGAATGCAGGGCTGGGGGCTGCGGTGCGGGTGTCCAATATGTTCTGGCTTCAAATAAATGGCGCCTGGAGTCTGTATGCGCAGATTGAGCTCTGGGCTCAAGATCTAATGCGCAGGCACCGCCTCCCATTAATCTCCCAGCAGCGGACTTAAGGAAAATGGCACCCGGAGGTGGCATGTACGCAGATAAGATCTCGGCTTCACATTGAGCCGAAAGCTCAATCTGTGCATGTTCAGACTCTGGGCGCCATTTCTTTGACGCCGACATGGCTGACAGAGCACCCGTGACACTCATCGCATTGCACTACGCCACACAGCCCCCACCGCAGCATCGCCTATGCCTCCTGTGACCCCGCTCCACCACAGCTGCCACCTCCCTTTGGTAAGACACCACCGGAGTATAAGGCAGACCCCATTTTTAATTTTTTTTACCCTTTATTATCTTTAAATTTGGGGTGTGTCTTACAAAACGAAAGATACGCTATACGGCGTTGCACTGCAGGTGTTTGCCAGGATCACCGGGGTGCAGAGGAAAAACGGAAGCGGAACCAAAGACAGTGCTGTAGCCTCTTCATTCTCAGAATTCATTGCCGTTCATGAGGTCAGACCCCCAGTGATCATATAGTAACGGTATAGCCTATGAATAAGCCATTGCTTAGTGAATACCCCCGTACAAGGCTAGTTTAACTGTACCACATTACCAAAGCCCATGCCTTCAAGTTTGTACATAGAGAAGAAGCAGTTACATTTTCTAAAGAGCAGTAATTATCCAAATTACCAGGTGAATACATAGTTGACCAAAAGTATTAGCGTTGTTCTTGACCCATTTAAAGAAACAGGTCAGTCAAGTTTACAAATGGCCATTCCTGCACAAAGCTACAATGCAGCATCGTGGTAGAATATTAATCTCCCTAGCTCCTGACAGCCCTTATATTACCCCTATACCTGTGCCTTAGGCTAAAGCTCACAAACCGCTCATTAAAGAGGACCTTTCACTAATTTGAACATGTTAAACTGGTCACATTATAGAATAGCGGCTGAAGAGCGGAGTACAAAGTTTTGTTTTTTTTAATTCTTCATCTCCTTTGCAAACATATCAGCATGAGGTTCGCCACTCATAAGCACGAGGCGTCATACAGGGGAACAAAATGAAGAGGAACACAGTCCTACAACAGCTTAGTATAGGCTTTCTCCTGTGTGAGACAAGTAATGACAGACAGTCTGCTCTCCTGGCTAATCTCACTGTAGAGGGATTATAAAAGTGTCGGCGTAGAGCAGAAAGGAGTTGAATTACTAACACTTCTGTTTTGATTGCCAACGCTTCATCTCATATCAGCCATTGTGGGGGAAGCAGCGTACAACAGAGCTGACAGCACTGCGAAGAGCATCGCTAGAATAGTTTAGTACAGCAGAGCTGCGCTTTCATTTATGCGCTTCCCATCCCCCCACACTGGCTGCTGTGATATGAAAACTAAGGTGTTAGTAGTCACACTCCGCTCTGCTCAACTTTCAGTACTTTGTAATCACACACAGCTCTACAGTTAGACCAGACTCACTAAATGTCTCACACAGGAGAAAGGCTTTTCTAAGCTATTGTGGGGGGGGAGGGGGTGGATGTGTTCTGCTCCTCATCTGGAAGATGCCTCCTATTTATGATTGGAACTGTATACTTCTTACAATGATTGGGGAAAAAAAAAAAAAATCCCCCACCCTCCTCCCCTTGATATCTTGGAATAGGCCATCTCCTGTGTGACTCATGTAACGACAGACAGTCTGCTCTCACTGTAGAGCTGTGTGTGATTAAAACGTGCTGGGAAGAACAGAGGAGTCTGATTACAAATACTTCAGCTTTCATATCACAGCAGGTTGTGTGTAGGGGTGTATGAGGGGGGGGGGGCCTTGTCAGCAGAACTGAGCTTTGTCTCATTACAATCACTTATCAGGTCTCCTCTCACAGATCTGTCAGCTCTGCTGTACTTACCCTTATCCCATACTGACTGCTGTGACATGAAGCAGAAGAAGTATTAGTAATCACACTCCGCTATTCTCCAGGCACTTTGTAGTGATACCAGTAAGGAAAGCAGACTCCTTAAAATGTCTTACACAGGAGAAATCCTGTTCTAAGCTATTGTTGGGATGTGATTTTTTCCCCCCTGCAAGAACTTGACAAATCAAAACAGAAGTGCAGGCGGTCAGAGAAATATTTGGCAACTTCAGGTTGGGCTTATTAAAATTATAACCAAAAATTTACAAGCCAATATCTCTGCAACGGAAAGGAGAAAATTAAAAAATTAAGTGCCATTTACTCAGATCTGCAGCCACTTTTCCATGATGTAGCCAGTTTAACATGTTCAAACTGGTGAAAAGCCCTCTTTAATAAAGCAGAGCTTAGTAGAACATGAAAAACGTCTGTACCTCAAAGTTAATGTCCATCCTTAACTACTATCCCCCCCCACACTTAAGGTGGTGTCACACACAGCGACGACGTCACTGCTACGTCACCATTTTCTGTGACGTAGCAGCGACGTCCCGCCGCTGTGTGTGACATCCAGCAACGAGTTCGGGGTAAAGCTGGGCTCAACTGCTGGTATAAGGGAGGTGCTTAAGGAAAGAACGTTGCAATGGTTTGACGAATCCCAAGCACACAATCAATTGCAAAAGGGTAATGCAAAAAGTGTTATTATGGAAGGATCACAAGCAGAAAGAAAATGCCACTACCAATAAAGCAAAGCCAACGTTTCGGCCTATGTAAGGCCTTTGTCAAGGTCTTGCCTATGAGAAAATAATAAAGATTATTTACACACCAGTGAGCGAGCAATCATAGCAAAATATACATATTTACAAAGAGTATATATACACATACGTTTATGAGAGAATTGTGAATACAGACGGATTAAACGTCCAAGAAACGAGCCAAAGGTAGGGCGCTTTGATTTTCAAGAGTAACTTGCTAAATGAGGATTGAGATACAAGAATAAGCACCATAGGAAAAATAAAAAGCAAACAGTACAGTAGCCACAAGCACACGCCGATGTACTTATCAACCAAAAGAGTATGCCGGTGGGCAATACACAGATAAACTGTGCCTACAAGCTCTGATGCATCAGGGATGGGTGACATGGAAAAAACATGGCACAATACGGAACATAATACAAAGGTAATAAATACATAAGAATCTCACTCTTCCCCCCCCCCCCCGGTCGACACCCTCTAATCCGAGCACTTTCCAACCACTCAGACGTTATCATCCAGTAGAGACCTACATATCATTAGTCACACGTGACATTGATAAGATTAAAACAGATATAGGACACGGACAAATGCACCTCCGCCACAATATGACCAGTGAGGAATCCAGAGCCCTCCTCTCACTTAAAACCAATCCCCACCTGATCATAAAACCTGCCGATAAAGGAGGCGCCATTGTTGTCCTCGACAAATCCTACTATGTGTCCGAGATCAAGAACCAGCTCAGTGATTCCACAACCTACACCCCCACTGCGACCATCCGCTCCACCATCCAAAACCTAGTCAACGTCTATACTAGAGCATTCTCCCCCTTGAGAAAGCAATAGTATCGTCGCGAAACGCGCGTTGGTGATGATCCCTCCTATCCGGGTATGTCCATCATGTCTTGAATATCTATATGCCTCTAGCTGTGGGTCTTTGTGGGATTTTTCTGCCATTTTATGGTATTTTTTGGGTGCCTGCCCCTTTTATCCTAATGCACTTGCACTTTATATGGAATTATGCTAAATTTGGTTAGGTATCCTTTATTACCATGATGTATACCTTGGATCAGTCTTGGTGACCATACTTTGGGGCACCGTGGTGTTATTACTTCATACACCCCATCTGTGACCACTATATGTTGTAGTTTTTGGTGATTATTGTTCACCTCTCACATGGCTATCTCTACAACACTATATTAATGGTCACCTCCTCCACGACTATATATTGCTCATTGTGCTCCATTGTGTGAACCACATATGTACTGGCCCATGTTTGTGTACATCCTTTTTCCTCTCCCACGGCTACTGAAGGTGGTATTGTTCATTTTTACTTGAACATTTTCAGTACATCGTGCGAACTATTTCCACCTCTCCCACGGCTATTGGATATTACATCTCTACTTTTATTCCATGCCCCTTTGACCTTATGGTAGTTGTTTTTAAATTTGCATGTATTGCTGTCTTGCTTGTTTGTCATTTACTAAAATTTATCTTATTGCACAAGATACTCCTTGTCCTCTGTTTATGCATTGATTGTGAGTAGTGCATACATGCTGCCAGTATACAACTGCTGGCTGCATGTTTACCGTATGGCTCATTTATTGGGATTTTTTCTCATAACTTCTATACTAGTAATGGCACAATAAACAGCAAATTATCTGAGACTTTCTCATCAACAACCATCCAGTTACACCAGTATTTTACACCCTCCCCAAAATACATAAGAATCTCATTCCCCCCCCCCCCGGTCGACCAATCGTTGCTTCCACTGATTCCATTCTGTCACCACTAGCCCGCACCCTGGAAAAGATACTTACACCCCTCATCCCAAAAACCCCTTCTTATCTGAAGGACACCACTCACTTCCTGGAAACCATATCCAACATCAATCAAGGTACCAACAATGGTTTCCTGATCACCATGGACGTGACCAGCTTATATACTAGCATCGACCATCAAGGGGGCCTCCGGGCAGTCTAGTGGTTCCTTAGTATACATACAGATTTTGATAGTTTGAAAAAACAATTTTGCCTGGACACCCTCAGGGTGGTCTTAGAGAACAACTTTTCTGTTCGAAGACACGTTGTATATGCAGCAGGAGGGGACCGCGATGGGATTGAACGTAGCACCCCCGTATGCTAACATATATATGGCCAAATTCGAGGAGGATTTCATCTACCCACACCCCCTCTTTCCCAACAACAATCGATATATTCTAAATCTGGACTGGTAATGAACAATCACTCATTGGCGTCTTCAACGATATCAACACCATTTCTCCTAACATTTCATTCACTCTCCATTATGACCATGATTCGATCAACTTCCTTGACACCCTTGTCATCAGGGACCCCGACAATAAACTATCTACCGACATATATTCCAAACCCACAGACAAAAACAGTCTTCTCCTTTACAGTAGCTGCCACCCGAAACACATTAAGAAATCTTTGCCCATCTCTCAACATTGCAGAGTAGAGAGAATCGTCTCCAATCCCACAACTCTCATACTCCGACACCAGGAAATGAGCACTAGATTTCTAGCCAGGGACTATCCCCATCACATTGCAACCAATACTTCCCCCAGATGCAATTTGGAACCAAACAAAAACCCATGGATACCGTTCGTTAATACTTATCACCCGTTCTCCCCTTTCAGCCAGGTCATTAAAAAACATTGGCCAATTCTTGGTAGCGCATACCCGGACATCACAGAATTCCAACTACCACCATTGATCTGTCACAAACGCACCCGTAATATCAAAGACACTCTAGTCCGAGCGGACATTGGCTCATCCCTAAACCGAGATAGACAGAGTTTTTTTGGCCACGCAAGGGAACATTCCCTTGTCTCCATTGTGTACAGTGCTCCAACGTTACCAAAGGGGAATTCTTTACACATCCTAGAACTGGCATGCAATACCCTATCAAAGGCTTCTACACATGCGACACGAATTTTGTGATTTACCTAATCAAATGCCCCTGCGGTCTCGGATATGTTGGGGAGACGACCCAACATATCCGAGACCGGATTAGTAAACACAAATCTACTATACGGTGCAGCCAGACTGTACTCCCTATCCCCGCACACTTTGCAGCCAGGGGGCACTCAGTTTCCCAATTGAGATTTCAGGTACTGGAACACGTCCCACTACCCAGAAGGGGTGGCAATAGGGTGCAAATCCTCCGGGACCGTGAGGCGTACTGGATTCACACATTGCAAACTCGAACCGTGGGGCATGAATAGGGAATATGAAACAAATTACTAATCTTTCCTGTGCATATACATATAGACCTGTACTCATGTGTTGTGTATTCACTTATTGCCTTTGTATACCCAGTTGTCCTAATCTATCTTGTTCTCTTTTAGAGGTATTGACCACCTGCTTCACCGGCTGGATTCAACCCCTGCACTTTTCCCACGACTGGCACCTCCTCTTCACCAGGTAACATCCTTACCCTATCAACCTCCCCCCCGACCCCCCCCCCCCCCCCCCCGCCCCGCCTCCCAGGTTGCACACTGACATACATTAGTCCTCCACACATTTTACAGTGACATACATTCCTTTCATACCCTAATTGCACACACACACACACACACACACACACACACACACACACACACACACACACACATCCCATTCTTATCCTCTATCTTGCATTTATATCTCTCTCCCCCCCTTTCCCGTATGTATATACTTCAAACTTCACGTTTTTTACAGAACATCCTCTACACTCTGGCGCTCTCTATCTTGCCTATACAAACCTCCAACTTTCTACCAATATACATTATCCCCTTCTGTATTCTTATCTCCTTTCCACAGTTACATACAGGCTCCTTCCTATACACCCTAGGTGTCAACCCCTCATTCACATACTACGCATGCACGTAACACACTGTCACCTATCTCATACATCTCCCGTTCATATATCCCTGCATCATCCCAACGACGCAATGTGCAGACGCGCACTTTCGTCTCCAGTGACATACACAGACAGGGATCCCCTTCCCTTACTCCGCCCCCTCTGTGACGTCACGCGCGCACAGTATCACCTCCTCATAGTACTTCTCTCGCCCCCCCCCCCCCGCTGACGTCTCACGCATGCGCAGATACACGCCCACGTCACCATTGACGTCACGGGCGCCTGCGCATTGGCTTCCATGACATTAAATTCCATGGCATTTAAATAGACGCTCCTCCATAGATCACACTGCCACACGCCTCCTGCCTGCACCTCTGGGACTCTGTCCCCTTGCCCCTGTGCTCTGAAAGGTAACACTACGCCTTAAACTCCTGGCCTCTGTCCAGCTCCCTGGTTTTCATGTGTATAGCCATTTAACACTATTGTATCCCTTTTTTTCCATAGGCACTCCTACCTATCCACTCACCTCTCATGCCTCCTTGACTCTGGGTATGTCACAAGCCATATACGCTACTGTCTGCTTGTATACTTTTTACTGTTTGCCTGTATACTATTGCAAATGACTTTAACATCCAGTATCTAGTTTAAACCTAAAGGCCCAGTCACACTAAACAACTTACCAGCGATCCCAACAACGATCCAACCTGATAGGGATCGCTGGTAAGTTGCTAGGAGGTTGCTGGTGAGATGTCACACTGCGACGCTCCAGCGATCCCACCAGCAACCTGACCTGGCAGGGATCGCTGGAGCGTCACTACACGAGTTGCTGGTGAGCTGTCACACAGGCAGATCTCACCAGCAACCAGTGACCAGCCCCCAGCCAGCAGCGACGCGTGGAAGCGATGCTGTGCTTGGTAACTAAGGTAAATATCAGGTAACCAACCCGATATTTACCTTGGTTACCAGCGCACACTGCTTAGCGCTGGCTCCCTGCTCTCCTAGCTACAGTACACATGGGGTTAATTACCTCATGTGTACTGCAGCTACATGTGCACAGAGCAGGAGCCGGCACTGACAGTGAGAGCGGCGGAGGCTGGTAACGAAGGTAAATATCGGGTAACCAAGGTAAGGGCTTCTTGGTTACCCGATGTTTACTGTGGTTACCAGAGTCCGCAGAAGCCGGCTCCTGCTGCCTGCACATTTAGTTGTTGCTGTCTCGCTGTCACACACAGCGATCTGTGCTTCACAGCGGGAGAGCAACAAGTAAAAAATGGCCCAGGACATTCAGCAACAACCAACGACCTCACAGCAGGGGCCAGGTTGTTGCTGGATGTCACACACAGCAACATCGCTAGCAACGTCACAAAAGTTGTTCGTTAGCAGCGATGTTGTTTAGTGTGACTGGGCATTAAGGTGCGATACCTATATGATAGCAGTTGCATTGTCTATTATGCTGCCTCCTCCTGGTTCTGCCCTCCCAGATAAGACCCCTTTACCCAATTTTATTACCTTTGTATTATGTTCAGTATTGCGCCATGTTTTTTCCATGTCACCCATCCCTGATGGATCAGAGCTTGTAGGCACAGTTTCTGTGTATTGCCCACCGGCATACTCTTTTGGTTGATAAGTACATCGGCGCGTGCTTGTGGCTACTGTACAGTTTGCTTTTTATTTTTCCTATGGTGCTTATTCTTGTATCTCTCTCTCCTCATTTAGCAAGTTACTCTTGAAAAGCAAAACACCCTACCTTTGGCTCGTTTCTTGGACGTTTAATCAGTCTATATCCACAATTCTCTCATAAACGTATGTGTATATATACTCTTTGTAAATATGTATATTTTGCTATGATTGCTCACTCACTGGTGTGTAAATCTTTATTATTTTCTCATAGGCAAGACCTTAACAAAGGCCGAAACGTTGGCTTTGCTTTATCGGTAGTGGCATTGTCTTTCTGCTTGTGATCCTTCCATAATAAAAAACACTTTTTGCATTACCCTTTTGCAATTGATTCTGTGCTTAGGATTCGTCAAACCATTCCAGCAACGAGCTGGCCCCTGCTGTGAGGTCGCCGCTCGTTGCTGAATGTCCTGCTTAACCCCTTCAGCCCCGGGGCACTTTCCGTTTTTGTTTTTTGCTCCCCTTCTTCCGAGAGCCGTAACTTTTTTATTTTTCCGTCAATCTTGCCATATGAGGGCTTGTTTTTTGCGGGACAAGTTGTACTTTTAAATGAAACCATAAGTTTTACCATATGGTGTACTGGAAAACAGCAAAAAAATTCCAAGTGTGGAAAAATTGCAAAAAAAGTGTGATGGCACAATAGTTTTTGGGATGTTTTATTCACGGTGTTCACTATATGGTAAAACGGATGTGTGGGTATGATGCCTGAGGTCGGTGCGAGTTTGTAGACACCAAACATGTATTGATTTACTTGTATCTAAGGGGTTAAAAAAAATTCACAAGTTTGTCCAATAAAAGTGGCGCACGTTTTGCGCTATTTTCCGAAACACGTAGCGTTCTTATTTTTTCGGATCTATGGCTCAGTGATGGCTTATTTTTTGCGTCTCGAGCTGATGTTTCTAAATGGTAGCATTTTTGCGCAGATGCTACGTTTTGATCGCCTGTTATTGCATTTTGCGTAAAACTTGCGGCGACCAAAAAACGTAATTTTAGCGTTTGGTAAACGGCGTAGTGGCAAAAAAATTCCAATCAGATTAATTGATTTTATATTTTGATAGATCGGGCATTTCTGAACGCGGCGATACCAAATATGTGTATATTTATTTATTTTTTAACCCTTTAATTGTCAATGGGGGAAAGGGGGGTGATTTGAACTTTAAGGTTTTTTTTTAATTTTTTAAAAAAATTTTTTTACTTTTATTTTATTTTATTTTACTAGTCCCCCTAGGGGGCTATAGCGATCAGCAATCCGATTGCTGATCACTATCTGCTGATCACAGCTATACCGCTGTAAACAGCAGAAATAGTCACTTTCTTTTTTCCTCTGCTCCGTGCCGAGGAAAAAGGAAAGTGAAACTTAGTAGCAGCAGGCGTCATCACATGACCCTGTGCTACAATGGCAACCACCGAACGTCACGTGATAACTCACGTGACGTCCGGAGGGGGCGGCGGTAAGTGAAAAACATGGCCGCGCGCATATAGATCTCGCTGCCAGACTTTGGCAGCGAGATCCAAGGGGTTAATGTTCCGGGTGGAATGCTATTCCACTCGGAACATGTAGGCACACATGTCAGCTGTTGAAAACAGCTGATGTGTGCCGATCCACGCCGCCTGCCCGCAGGGGGCGGGGCTTACCGGGACACGATCCATGACGGAAAGATCCGTCCATGGTCGTGAAGGGGTTAATTTGTTGCTCATTGCTCTCCCGCTGTGAAGTACACATCGCTGTGTGTGACAGCGAGAGAGCAACAAACTGAAGCGAGCAGGGAGCAGAGAGACTGCTTCTGGCAGTCCGCGGTAAGCTGTAACCAAGGTAAACATCAGGTAACCAAGGGAAGCCCTTTCCTTGGTTACCCGATATTTACCTTCGTTACCAGCGTCCGCCGCTCTCACGCTGCCAGTGCTGCCGGCTCCCTGCGCGCCAGAGTACACATCGGGTAAATAAGCAAGGGTTTGCTTATTAACCCGATGTGTACTCTGGCGTGCAGGGAGCCAGCGCTAAGCGGTGTGCGCTGGTAACCAATGTAAATATTGGGTAACCAAGCCCTTGGTTACCCGATATTTACCTTAGTTACCAAGCGCAGCACCGCTTCCACCCGTCGCTGCTGGCTGGGGGCTGGTCACTGGTGAGATCTGCCTGTTTGACAGCTCACCAGCGACCATGTAACGAAGCAGCAGCGATCCCGATAAGGTCAGGTCGCCCGTCATGATCGCTGCTGTGTGAACCCAGCATTAGTCAGAGTCACCATGGGGGGGGGGGCATCATACTGTGCAGGTTAGCCATGCTTCATACCTTCTGCTTCCTGGCACTGCTTCTCTCTCTTCCGCTTCTTTCTCTTGCCCTAGAACAGAAAATTAAATTTGTTTTCATATATACGACCAATATTCACCATCTGAATAAAATTTAGTTACTAATCACTTGACCTCCAATAACACCTTTTTACCCACCTGTGATATAAAAACACTAGCATCCCCCACCCCAACAAGTGAAACTGGAGCAGCTGTCCGCTATACATTATAGTCAATACCATGCTGCATCAGCCACGATCAGTGTCGAGACCGACCATGGCCGTTAAACCCCCTAAATGCTGCTGTCTATAGTTACAGCAGCATCTATATGGTTAACAGAGTAAGGGGACTTCCTGTTTCAATCGCATCTGAAATCGTGATTGTGTGGGTCTGATAATTGCTATGGCAAAATAACGACCTCGGAGTCTTCCATGTATAGGAGCCTTTTCAGATGTTCGCAACATTGTAGTGGTAAAAACATTTTTTTTTCATTCCAGTGAGGTAGTTAACCCTTCAAAGTAAGATGACTGACGGCAAGTTTAAATATGCAGAGGGGGTGCAGTTTTAAAAAATATTACTTTTGAGGAATTTCCAATACATAAACGCTGGAAAGCAAAAGGGTAACAATGTTTTGAACTTTTGACTTTTAGTCTCGATATCTCATCATCCACTACATCTTTGACCCTTCGTTTTATACACAATCATCTTGGCTATCTCATACATAAATTTGACTTGCAGCTATTTAGTATATGATTAGTTATGCAGATCCTTGTCATGTCACTGCATTGTTACTGTTTTTCTCCTAAAAGTCTATATTGGAAAAATGTATTTTCTAAGTATTTTGTAAATCCACTTTTGGCTTTCAACACTGTCTGAATCTTTAAAAGGACATGTTCTCAATTAGATTCAAGCACGTTTCAAAAGAGATCGGATCCCAGGTCTCTTCTACATGTTCCCAATGTTGGTGCATACTGGTCGGCTCTCTTGGGCACGTATACAGCTTTTTCTTCAATTCTACCCGCAAGTGTTGGATTGGGTTGAGATCTGGGGACTGTGGGGACTATCCAGCAACTCTACGTCATTGTCATTGAACCATTTCTTCACCAATCTTGACATATGCTTCGGGTCGTTGTCATACTGGAACACTTTCGTCCTTTTGACACCTATAGTACTTGTGTATGAAGTAACTGGTCTTCTAGAATAGTCATATATAGCTCAGCATTGAGACCACCATCGATCCTGGTCAAGACTCCAATGCCTTTGGATGTGAAACAGCCATCTCCACCGAACTTGACAGTTCCTTCAATTTCTCAATCCATTAGCCTCTTTTTACCTTCTTTCTTCCAGACCCATTTGCACCCATCGGAGCCTAGACTTTCATCTCATCGCTCCAAATCACCAGTTTCCAGTCTCACTTTTAATACTTTCTTGCAAATTTAAGCAGATGCTTATGATATTGGCTTCTTCACCTTTTCGGGTCACCATTCAAGACTTGTGTGTCGCTTGCATGGATCTCTGTGATCTCACTATTACGAAGCATTCGAGTCACCTCCACTGCGTTTTTTGCCGCCCAGAACGGATAGACCTTGTGATGAGCCGACCGGTTGATATTTTGCCTGGCCATACATCTCTTGGCTTTTAAATGGATGGACGGACTTAATTTCGTATTCTTCCAACTGTTATGGCCTCACATGATGCAGTTTGGCAATCTTCATGGCCAAGAGACAGCTATCCATGAGCTGGATGATGCCGTTTCGCTTTTCTTGGGAAATATAGTCTTCATGGCTGCTACTCGATTCGAACCAGTGACCTTCTGCTTGGGAATAAACCTAAGAACACACTGAGCTATTAGTACAAACAACATGTTCTCACATTACCCCATTACCTATTTTGAATTTATTGTAATTTGTAGTATGCAGGAACACTTTTCCACCCCAGAAGCAAAACAGTAACAATGCAGTAACACAAGAATCTGCATAACTAATCATATGCAACATAGCTGCAAGTTAAATTTAAGTATGACATAGCCAGGATGATAGTCTCAGGCTGAAAGCTGTAGTGGATGGTGAGATATGGAGCCTGAAAGTCAAAAGTTCATAACATTGATACCCTTTTGCTTGCCAGTTTAGGTCCCTTAAAGTCACAAAAATATAACATTAAAAATTCCATTAAAAAATCCATCTGTTCAATAAATACTACCAATACATCTGATGCAGTCCTAGTCAAGACTACGTGTTTTGGCTATTTATGCCTTCCATCATGTTCTGTGATGAAGGCATAAAAAGTACATGTAGTAGTACATGTAGTCTTGACTGACTGCACCAGATGTATTTCTAATGGAATTTTGAATAAAAGTTTTTTTTTTTGTTTTAACATAGCACAGGATGTGGATCCTTCACTGGAACCTCTTACTAATATAATATAATATAATATAATATAATATAATATAATATAATATATATATATGTGTCATGGTTCAGCATAGCTGGCTGTGCATTAGGAAAGATAAGATTAAAGTGATAGTGTGCAAATTATTAAATATTACTGTGAAACGTTTGTATATCATAGCTATAAAGAGACCGTAAATGACCCAAGACTACGATGTACATTTAGCCTACAGCTTTTTCTCAAGGAGTGATTAGGGTGAAGGCATGAGCCCCTTATAGATCTAATCCCAACCAATGAGGAGTTGTGTACAGGGAATATTGGAGGACCAATGTGCAACCAGTACATAATAAAAATGTTCCCAGGAAGCAGTTATGTTGCGGAGTGCAGCACACACCATAGTGGTGCGGCCGCACTGACTACATTGGAAATGATGGGTGCATACCTGCAGATCGTGTGCTTCACCGTGGAGCAGGTGTCCAAGGAAAGGACACAGTGCTGCCCCACCTCTCGCTATGGTGTGTGCTCTACACCATTTTCTTCCACCGACGGTATTTGCCAAGTTAAAAGTACAGATACAAAGTGCTACCGTGTGTGGAAGGGAGAACAGGGCATAATTAGATTAGTGATGTGATAGGCCAGTCTAAAGAAATGTATCTTTGTGTCTTTAGTGCATTCTTGAATGCTGCGGGCTCGGAGAAGGCTGTGTCGCTGCTCTGGAGGATCGACAATGTTGCAGGCTCTGAGGAGGGAATGTCGCGGCTCAAAAAGGTCAGTGTGCGGAGGGTTGGCGGTACTGCGGGCTTGTGGGGTGTCACAGCAGCAGGAGCCATTGATCTGCCTGTGGGCATGGAGGAGGGAATGTCGCGGCTTAAGAAGGTCAATGTGCGGACGGTCGACCATACTGCGGGCTCATGGGGCATCGCTGCGGCGAGCGCCATTGATCTGCCAGCAAACTGTGGGCTCCATTGACTCTCTGGTGGTTGATGCAATGGACTTCAAGAAAATGCCTACGGAGGGGGCGTGAGCACAGATTGGCCTCCACAGCCATTTTCTTGACGTCCATTGAGTCAACCACAGGCGATTCAAATGATGCCCGCCAGCAGATCAATGGCGCCTGTCACCGTGACACTCCACGAACCCGCAGTTTCACCAACCCTCAGCTGCTGCACACTGACCCTCCTGAGCCGTGACACCCCCTCTGATGCTGCTGGCAGAGCAATGGTGCCAGTCGCCATGACACCCCACGAGCCCGCAGTATCGCTAACCCTCCGCAGCTGCACACCAACCCTCTTGAGCTGCACCACTGCAGTGACACCCCCTCCGAGCCCTCCTCATTGCCGACTATCTGCCACCACTGCCTCCCCGATAAGCCATATGCAGTTTGTAAGATGAACCTCTAAAAAAAAGTGCATCTTACAAACCGGAAAATACGGTAACAAAAAAAAAATTAAAATAAAAAAAATAAAAATAAATAAAAAAATATAAATTGTATACTCCCGTACTGGGGCTGTACCAGCAGTGCCGTGGCTCACGTTCCCGTGGAACACGTGATTGTGTAATATCACACGAGCCCTCTGTCCAATCAGTGCTTGCTTCAGTCAACCGCAAGTGAGTGGCAGCTGCAGTGCTCACTTCATGTTGATTAACTTGTTTGGTGCAAAAACGGGAAGAGAAAAGCTGACGGATTAGATGCGGGGATCATGTGACATCACAATTTCATGTGAGCCCCAGGAACACGAACCACGGCAATTCTGGAACGGCGCCGGTGCAGGAGGAGAGTATAGTCTTATTTTACCTGGGAAAAACGTGGAATCAGAAGTGGTTGTTCTTTTAGCGGACAACCCTTTTAAATTAAGGTGTGGCCCAAATACAGAAATCCCACATGCCCAACCCTTTTCCTAAACATCTGTAGATTGCAGAAGAGTCACAATTCCACATACCGAATGGATGCTTGGCAGGTTCACCCAACAGACATCCAACATGGATGGTGACTTAGTCAAGTTTATCACGTACAAAACTGAATTTGGATAAATATCTAGAGAATCAAGCTTGGAGTCTCAGTGTCCACATAGGGGGCATACTTACATAGTTGTCTCTTGCAGACCACGTTGGGTAGAGCTGGGAGTGAAGCTGCCTCTCTTTCCTGGCAAGCTCATAGTACTTAGCCTGTTCTTCTCGCGATAAAGAGTGCCACTATGGAAAAATGACAGTCAGACATTACCTACCCAACAATGACAAACATTTGACCAACTACATGAAGAAACACCTACCCGACGACCAAGGATCTGATTGATGGCTGCACTCTCCTTAAGAGTGCACTCGGCTACGACCTTGGCTCTCATCTCTTTCATATACAGCATAAAGGCATTCAGCGGTTTTTTAACATGTGGCTTCTTCTCTTCTTCCTTCTTAATTGACATGCTGGATTTCCTAAAGAACAAGAGGGTCACAAAAAATCCTCAGTACATACATGTCCTGCATTCCATGGAAAGACCATTTACACTCCTCAACACTGACGTTGCAACTCCAAGTAGGAAAAGTCATGAAATTAAGGAAATCACAGGATGGATAGACTGGTTTATGTTCTGCAAATTATGTTGAAAGAATGAAACAAAATTTTCAAAACCTCTTAATTTATTTAGTATCGATTAGGAGTGCCACGAGCAGAAGTCTCGGTGCTTACACAAATTCTCATGTTATCAGAGGTCAATCTTGGAGAAATTATGCACCACGCTGAGTGCATTTTTGCAAAAGGAAGCTGCCAGCATCGGATCTTGATGATTTGTCATGTCAAATGCCATCCAAAATGCGCTCGATGGGAGACAAGTCCAGAAAAGTAGTCATGGCAGAACATTTACATCACGCAGGCTGCTCACGGTGGCGCAATAAACATGGAACCTGGCATTATTGAGTAATGGGTGAATAAAGAGGTTTGGAACATTCTATCCCCTCCCTTTTCTTTCCACCACTTGCATATCATTCACATCTATCTATACTGTGATTTCCATAATTCAAGACATTTCCTTCTTGGTGTTGCAATTTTAATGTTCAGTGTATATCATTACTACTGTGTAATCCTTCATATCTCCTGCAAAGCCACAGCAAGGCAATTCTGCACAGATTACAGTTTATGACACAGGGGCCAGCAGTAGGACACCATATATTCATTTTATCATTCAGGGAACCTTTAAAAAAGGAATATGAAAACGCATCCATGCTGCTAGTAGATCATGCAGCATATATTAAATATATGGTTGAGATAATACAAGTACGGATTCTTGTGCTGCACGGGAGACTAGTCTGATAGGCAAGTCTCCAGTGACGTCACCATCAGTGATGGATCTCTCACCATACAAGCTTGTACAGACCCATCACTCCTGGGGATTGGGTGGGGTTAAACCGCAGGTGACTGACCTGTGACTAGCCTGCCATGCGACTCGGTCTGCTATAAAACTAGGATTAGAAAAACACTGGCTGCAGAAATCTTGCAGCCAGTGTCTGATACATGGTGTCCCATCCAAGGGCAGCATGTATCAGCTGTCAGGTTCACTTTAACAAAAGGGGTTGAACCCCTTAACGACCACGGGCGGTAAAATTACGTCCAAGCGGTCATAGTGTTGACTGCCAACAGCCATGGAAGATCGGCGCACATATCAGCTGTTTTATACAGCTGACATGCGTGCCTGCCAGGCACGAGTGGAATAGTTATCCGCCCATGCCTTTTAACCCCTTAAATGGCGTTGTCAAAAAGTGACAGCGCTATTATAACCGCGATAGTGCTGAAAATTTACTGACCAGCCGTTACCAGAAGTCACGTGACTTCTGGTGGTTGTCATGGTAGCACAGGGTCATGTGACGACTCCTGTGCTCACATGACTAAGGTCCTGTAAACAAAAACAGCAGAGTACTGGCTGTTACAAGAGATGATCATTTCTCCCGGTCTGAGCGGTGCTGCTCTGATCGAGAGAAATGAATGAGCAGACTGCTGATCCTTATAACCGCTAGGGAACCTAGTAAAATTTAAAAATATAAACTAAAAAGTTCAAATCACCTTTCAAAATCGCCACACTGAAAATTAAAGGGTTAAAAAAATAAAAAAATACACATTTGGTATTGCCGCGATCAAAAATGCCCAAATTATAAAATCAATGCATTTGTTCGGTAAACAGCGTAGCCGCAAAAAAGAAAAAAAAAAAAGAAATTCCAAAATTATGTTTTTTGGTCGCCGCAGATTTTGCGCTAAATGCAATAACAGGTGATCAAAACGTAGCATCTGAGCAAAAATTGTACCGTTAAAAACGTCAGCTTGAGACGCAAAAAATAAGTCACTGATCCATAGATCCCGAAAAATGTGAATGCTAGAGGTCGTGGTAAAAATGGCGCAAAACGTGCGTCACTTTTTTCGGACAAACTTCTGGGTTTTGTTTTGTTTTTTTTTACTCCTTAGGTAACAGTAAACCTATACATGTTTGGTGTCTACGAACTCGCACCGACCTGAGACATCACACCCACACATCAGTTTTACCATATGGTGAACACTGAATAAAATCTCAAACAATTGTGCAATCACACTTTTTTTGCAATTTCTCAGCATTTGGAAGTTTGTTCCCCATTTTTCAGTACACTATATCATAAAACTCTTGGTTTCATTCAAAACTGAGCCCTCACATGACCATATTGACTGAAAAATAAAAATAAGTTCTGGCGAAAAAAAAATAAAAAAAAGGAAAAGCACAAAAATCAGCCGGTCGTGAAGGAGTTAAAGCTTAAAATGTTATAATATACATCAAAATGATTCTTCAAAAAAAAAAATCCAAATAAAATAATGGCTGGGATCAGATAGATACAAGGTCTGTGCGCTAGAAGTGAGAACACAGGACAGCTCCTGATAATTTGGTTCCTAATGCTTAGTAAAAGCTGTAATGCTGCATTTAGATAAATCCATTGTGTCACTAATAGCCCAGGCACACCGAACAATCATTGTTATTTTTAAAACTTTTAGTACCCCTATAAAATGCTTTATCCTCCTAATACAGTAATCATTATCTAGCACTGTCTATTTACAATTGCTCACTTTGCCCTTCTACACTGTTAATTCTTCTCTTTCTCATTAGGTCTAGTGACTATTAGACAGTCAGTGAATCCTTCTAAGCTCTATGTAGCAACAGGAAGTCTCTTCTCTGCATGAGCCATCACTACAAAAGTCCCTGGCAGGAGAAGCAGCGGAGATGACTCATGCAAGGAAAGAAACTTCCTGTTTCTACATAAAGCAGATAAAAGAGAGGAATTAATTGGACAGAAATTCAGAATGAGCAATTTTAAAGTGCACAGTGTCATAATATGATTGCAATATGTTAAGAGGATAAAGACTTTGATGGGAGTCCTTCTTTAAGTCAATTCACTAGACAACCAAGCATTTTGCAAGTCAATCAGGTCCTGAATAAACAGGCCGTTAATGTGAAAAGGAGTGTCCCTAGCAACGCATGTTTAAAATTAATCGGCCAGTGTAAAAGTACCCAGAGAGACTTACGTGTTTAGATTGGGACTGAGGTTTCCAGAGGACGGCTCCTGCTTTACAACTGGCGAGACAATGGCAGGGTGAGGTATCCCTGAGGTATGCAAGCTGTGGTGAGGTGGGGGCACCATGTGTGGAGAGAAACGGCTGGAAACCAAACTGCAGAAAGACAATATGTGAAGAACAAAAGTCCCCAATTCATTATCAAAATAACCCTTTATATATAGTTTTAGTATTTTCACTTTATTTTTTTAATTAAAACTCAATGGTGTTTGCCTGTTTTTTTTTGTTCACCATTGCAGGCAAGGCTTGGAGTTTTCAGATTTTTTTTAGCGGACGCAAAAATTGAAACGAACTCCAGGCTACCCAAAAATGAGTTTAATGTATGCCAGATATTTTGGTGAAATTGTGGCATTAGTGGAACGTGTGACTTCTGCACAAAAATAATAAAAATCCCACAAAGGAGTCGGTCCCTTATAGATAAAATACCTGGACATGGAGGCGTTCATTGCCAGCGCAGGATATGGGTGCCTGAAGCCACCAGGAGGGATAGAGTACATAGGTTGACCCTGTCTGAGACAAAAAGGTCTGCTATGAAACAAACTGCCCAACAGGATCAATATAAAACCATATAACCCGAATACTGAGGGAACACTTACTGTGGGACCAGCCAGCCCAGAGGATGGGGAATCTGTCCTACAGCTCCTGGGGACAGCGGGTAGTATGGAGAAAGCTCTGACGGATGAGGCGGGCGCGGGATGCCTGTAAAACAAGATCTAATGGAATATACTATATACAAAATGAAAAAAAAACAAAACAAACAAAACAAACCCAAAAACACAACACTAAACACGTAAGGTATCCAATGTCCTACCGGTCTTTGGATCTATTTCAGGTGACAAATGTCCAGGAGGGGTCACTGGCGAGAAGCGATCGTTGCTGTAGGTGATGAGGGGTGTTAGAGGGTGCATATGATGGGGATGTTGGACGACTGGCACCTTGTTTGACTAAAGAAAAAAAAATAAAATAAAATAAAATAAAATAAAATAAGGTAAAAATTTCTGAAGATTAGGGGTGGGAATTTTCAGAAAAAAAAAATAAATAAATAAAAAAAAAATAAAAAAATAGTACAATACAATACAATACAATACATACATAAAATGGCGCCGTGCTAGGCCACCTCCATACAAAATGATTGGAGAGGCAGGAGAAATCTTTGCAACCCCCACATTCACTGTGCAAAAGGATTTGCAGGCCCCGGGCCGACGGTGGCGTTAGTAGTCCCTGACAGCCGACCAGAGTCCTGCCAAGCATCTCCTGACTACATCACCCAGCGCCTCTTCTGAATAGTAGGCTGGGTGCAATGTCATGTGCACGTCACGTTGCACTAGTCTTCGTAACAAGAGGCACTGGGGGTCTAGCAGGTAAGAGGACGTGGCAGGTCACAGACTACCAACATGGCCACAGGAGCATTTGTTGAACTTCGGGGCATCATGTTGACTCCGTGGTTCGCACAGTTTCCTTGCAGCGCTGGGGTCCTGGGTTCAAGTCCCACCAAGGATAACATCTTCAAAGAGTTTGTATGTTCTCCCCATATTTCCGTGGGTTTCCTGTGGGTTCTCCACTTTACTCCCACACTCCAAAGACATATAGATAGGGAATTAAGATAGTTAGCCCCAATGGGGACAGTCATGACTAGGTCTCAAGCACTGTGGAATTAATGGTGCTATATAGGAGATTAAAACAAAAAAAAAAAAAAAAAACCTGTCCCCATCGACCTAGAAATCAATTCTGTACACAAGTGAAAACATCAAACCGGATTATCTCCTTAAAAACAAAGCACAAGCTACAAAAATATTTTTTTGTAGATTGCATTTCTAGTTCATTAGCCTGGGAAAGCTAGGTGACCAAACCAGAAACGCAAAGTCTAAAGGTATGGAAAAAAAACCCAAAACAACCATATGGCAAATCAATTTCAGCTTGTCAAGAAAAAGTAGTCACTCAGCTCTCTGGAGTCCAGACTGGCAGGTTATGCAGTCACAGGCAGTGAGAACCATGAAGAAGGCCTTTGTTGCCATCTAAAATGCGTGGGAACGTTGCATATTACATTGGATGTAATGTACCTGTAGATGTCAACTTATTTGGAATGCATTTTTCCATTTTCTTTGGACCTACGGCTGGAAGTTTTTTTTTTTTGTTAACTTGGCTTTGCAATGTGTCATATTGGGTGAGAAAGTCTTCTTCCATGCCAAGAATCGAAGCAGTCATATTCAGGGTGCAACGAGGGCCACGACACTGCACCCATGTGGATTTTTTTTTTTAAATGGTTACTCAATCTGTGTCCATATGACGAGGGGGTTGACTTAATGGCATCTTACGTTTTTTAACCCAATATTTAACAGCACACATTAGTACAAGAAACTGATAAAACAGTCATGTAACGAGAGTGTAATCTACTGCATCTGCAGGACTTTGCCCCTTGGTGGAACCCCATTACGGTTCCATTAGTAGTATTTGGGAGCCAGACACTGAGCAGGTCGGGCCTCACCCTACAACCATTCTTCTACCCCCCTCTCCTACATTAAGTAGCAGCTCAGCTCTGCTGAAAGCCTTAATGCCTAAAGAATAGACAGGAATCCAGGTGCTAATAAAGGTATACAAAGGAGGAACAAAAGGGGCCTCATTTGTGACGAAAAACATTTTACACACACAGATACAAGCATGAGCGAGCGTGTAAAGCTATGCAAGCATGCGTGTATGTGTGTGCATGGTGCGCAGCAAGACCGAGCATGAATATATGTCTGCCCTGTCAGTGCATACAATCAGCGTACACACTCTGCCTCAATTATACATCGTCCTGCCTCATAATGATCCATCATTTTCTGACAATTGATTTATAGTCTGCACTGCTTGCTATAATTAAAATACTTTTACCCATCTCCATTAGGAATGCAATCTAAATAAGGAACGGTCTACACAAACATTGGTGAAAGGGCTCAGTTACGAGACATGGTCAAGGACCACAAAGAATTTAAAAATAATTTCCCCAAAAATTTTTTTAAATGGGTGTGGGTGGGGGTGTCATCTAATATTCAATTTACATGAGAGCTCCTATCCCGTCTTCAGACTTTTAGGTCAAAAGATCCCTCAAGACTGGAGAATAAGATTAATAAAGAAATAAGAGTTATTTTAAACAAACATTTGGCAACTTTAAAACCTTTAAAGAAAATGAAACAATCCCTTTAAAACTGCCTACAGAATTGCTTGACAGATTGTGAACCCTTCATAAATTTACAAATCAGATTTTCACACAAGATTTAAAAGTAGATCTAGAGAGCCTAAATGAAAAAAAGTCAAAAAGTTAGTTATTCCTTACAAAAAAAAATAAAATAAAATATAAAAATGTAAAAGTCCATTCCATGATCTTCACGAAGGAGTTTGTGGAAATATATCAGGATATGAACAAAAAGGAGCTTTATGAGGATCTCAGATGTTATTGATTAACCCAAATTTTGCATATTTGTATAATGTACTTTAGAAGGTTTGAAAAACCAATGGTGGATACTTGCGTCCAGATTTAAAAAAACATTTCTTTTTAAAAAAAAAAAAAAAAAAACGTATGCATTTTGCTCTCTAAATTACTTTCTATCGTGCTTATTATCCTCCTTTTATCTATTGTTTTCTAGTTCTTTGTTTCTTTTTTGTCTTTCTGGTTTATTGAAATGGTGGAAGATATGCTGTTATTTAAGCATTAGAACACAGAATGTTTCGAGCGGTATTGCGCTGTAAAGTTTAACTGTAAATGTATGCTTGTTAGGCTACTTTCACACATCCGGATTTTTGCTCTGCGGCACAATACGGCGTTCTGCAGAAAAACCGCAACCGGCTTTTGTAACGCCGGTTGCGTTTTTTTTTTTGCATAGACTTACATTAGTGCCGTATTGTGCCGCAGGGGCTTGCGTTCGGTCCGGTTTTTGCCGCATGCGGCAGATTTAGCCGATGCCGCGGCCGGATCGAACGTTCCCGGCAACGTTTTTTGCTCCGGCAAAAAACACCGCATCGCGCTGCATCCGGCCGCTGCGGCGCATTTTTCAATGCATACCTATGGAGGCCGGATGTGGCGCGATGCGGAAAAAAAACCGCATCCGCTCGCCGCATGAGTTTTTTCCCACTGCGCATGCTCAGTAGCATGCCGCAACCGGAAAAACCCGGACGGGCCGCATGTAAAAACTTATGCAAAGGATGCGGTGTTTTCGCCGCATCCGTTGCATAGTTTTCACAGCCGGATTGAGCCGCACTGCTCAAACCGGATGTGTGAAAGTAGCCTTATCCTGCCTTTCAATGTTTTGAAAACACTCAAAAAAAGTGGATTTTGTACAAATTGCACGTGAAATTACGTACGAGTGAGAGGAACACGAAAAAATCTTTATTGTAGCCAAAATTTTGAACAGTCGTTCTGCAACTTTATTGGAAATTAATTCTTGCGCCTTTTCCTTTTCTCTTCGGAGCTTCTCTTGATCCCTTTTCTCTTATAGAGGCTGCGGCTCTTCTCTTTGAAGCATCCAGGAGTCGTCCATCACATTCATGTTCCATCCACCTTGGTATAGTCGTTCCATCTCCTTGATATCCTGATGAACAGTGGCATATCTAGAATCCAATGGACCCTGGTGCACAGTTTAGGCCTGGGAGCCCAACACCCCCTGCATGGTGGTCAGATGTTTGGGCCTTTGTGGAGTTTTAAATCCTATAAATACATATGAGTTGCCCCCCCCACCCACTTCATTATGTAGCAATATTCTCCATCCTCTATTAAGGTCTATGACCTCTTCCTGGGGTCATCCTGGTATGCATTTCCCACATACATACACATGGTCCACAATCCTGGCACAGATTATTATATAATCTCTATATATCTATATAGAGAAACATATATTAACACTCATGAGCCCCATTGTGGGCCAATCCTGGTATATGTACGCGTGTATAATATATATTAACATTACACACACACACACGATCCTGGTATATGCTTATGGTTCCCATTCTAGTGTGTACACACACACACACACACACACACACACACACACACACACACACACACACACACACACACACACAATCCTGGTATACATACTCTACTCCCCTCCCTCTGCTCCCGAGCTGGGTCTTCCTCTGTAGCCAGCACGCAGCGGCCAGCAGCTGACATCGGCATGTGTGCCCCCAGTCATGTGCACGTCAAAGTCAGCTGCTGGCCAGTCTAGCTGGTAGCTCGTATTGCAGCGCAGGGGCCCAATGGGTCTCTGGGCTGTAATATACTGTATTTCAGCTGGATGTATGCTACGGAATGCAAATCCAGCTAATGCAGGCGCTGCAGTCTCCTTTGTACCCCTGGGCCCAGTTGCGATTATTACACCTCTACTAATGAAACCTTTGTCCTTAGTCTTTGCTAACAGCCCCAAGATTTTCAGAGAAAGTAGTTGAAAACAGGAATGTAAAAAATGTAACTTAAAATTCATTAGACAATCCAAATATTTCAGCACGTTCTCCAAGATGGACTTGAATTTTCAATCTTTGTTGTTACCAAGAAATATTTTAAGGATTTCTTTAAACACAGAATCAGAACAGTAAAGTTGGGTGTCCGTACTGAACATGGACTTTAAATAAATTCAGGTGCTGTACGTATGCCAACCACTCAAGTGTGCTCGGCTACGCTCAGTGCTCGGCCCAGTGCAAGCCACTTCCATTGGGGGTAAAATCTGTTATCTGATGTAGTGTGTACAACAGGGCTGTGGAGTCGGTAAGCCAAACCTTCGACTCCGACTCCGACTCCGACTCCTCAAATTCTCTTGCACCGACTCCGACTCCGGCTCCGACTCCGACTCCGGCTCCGACTCCGACTCCTACATATATTGCTTATAGTTAGGTGAAAAATTTATTGTAGTACATGAATGTGTGTATGTGCACATCAGACATTTAATAATTTTTATGATACAATAATCAAGATATTTGGATAGAACATAAAATATATTTATTGGAATACAACTTTAGAACACAAAAAACTGTAATAAATTGTAAATATGTAATACACTATTTAATATACAGTAGATTACATATATATCTTGTGTGTGTATATACACTATATATATATATATATATATATATATATATATATATATATATATATATATATATATATATATATATATATATATATATATATATAAAACATATTTACAATTTATTAGTTTTTTGTGTTCTAAAGTTGTATTCCAATAAATATTTTATGTTCTATCCAATTATCTTGATTATTGTATCATAAAAACAATTAAATGTCTGATGTTCACATTGTACTACAATAAATGTATCACTTAAATATAAGCATTATACTAAATGTTATTATTTAGTAAAATATTCAGCACATTCTGCATTGCACGACTGTCCCCAATTTATTATATATTTTAGGAGTCGGAGTCGGTGCATTTTATACCGACTCCGACTCCGACTCCGACTCCACCAAAATGAGCTCCGACTCCGACTCCGACTCCACGACTCCGACTCCACAGCCCTGGTGTACAACACAAAAATCCCACCCTCCCCCAGAAGTGTTCTGTATATGGCTGGCTGTACGTAGGTGGAGAGCAAAACTGCCTCATCGGCGAGTCTAAATGGGGTCGAGGTCAAGTCTGGGTCTCGAACAGAACATCTGAAGTCTGGCAGAATCTGATGAACCGAACCTCAACGGATCGCTCATCTCTACTCACCAGCTTTCATTTTTTGTTTCGAATACATCTTTCAGGAGTTTACAAATATCTGGACACAAAAAAATGCATTCCTTCAGTTTTGCTTTGAATAGTCCCTGAAACTTGGTACACAGATCCATAAAAAGTCTCTCCTTTTAGTACAGCTGTCACAAACTGCTTCAGCAGTGCAAGCTTAATGTGGAGTGGTGTCAGGAGAACTTTAGTGGGACCAACTAAAATCTTTACGCAACTATGTAATTGAGTCCAGGTTACAAAGATGTTCTTGTTGGACAAAAAGCATGGGTGGTTTGTGTATCCTGATTTCTGCCCAAGGAGCAAAGACCACTTTTAAATCACCACATATTGACCATCCTTCCTCCTCGTAGTTAAAAGGGATGCTCCACTACAAAGCATAGCGGCCACATCAATGTAAAGTAAAGTAGTGACAAGGCTTTTTCTAAATACCTTCGGTTTTCAATTCTGCCTATGAGTGGCGCTATCGTTGTCCGTTCATCCCAATCACATGACCCGGTCTTCATTAATCTTTGATGCCCGGTGAGGTCAGGTCTACGTCCGAAAGTGGAAGTTGACCCGGCCTCACCTAGGTGGGACCTGGTCTCGGTGAGTGACTGGGCGGTTGGTGGAGTTTCACCGCACATCACAACCCAGTATCGCTCCTGCTTGCGGTGAAGGAGAGAACACGTGAGATGATGGGCTGTGACGTGCGGTGAAACAACACCCACAGCCTAGTCACTCACACAGACCGGGTCCCACCTTTGTGATGTCGGGTCAACTTCCAATTCCAGAAGTTGACGTAATATCACCACACATCAGAAGTCACTGCTGCCCGGTCACATAATTGGGATGAGCAGACAGCGATAGCGCCGCTCACAGGCAGAATTGACAACAGAAGGTATTTAGAAAAAGACTTCTATCATAGCTTTACATCAATGTGGCCACTATACTTTGTAGTGGACTACAAAGTTTCTTGAGACTAAAGGCCGCTTTACACGCAACGTCATCGCTAACTAGATGTCGTTGGGGTCACGGAATTCGTGACGCACATCCGGCCTAGTTAGCGACGTCGTTGCGTGTGAAACACAGGAACGACCGTTAACGATCAAAATTACTTACCTTATCGTTGATGCGTTGTTCCATTCCCAAATATTGTTGCTGCTGCAGGACGCAGGTTGTTCGTCGTTCCTGCGTCAGCACACAATCGCTATGTGTGACACCGCAAGAACGAGGAACAACCTCGTACCTGCAGCCACCCGCAGTGAGGAAGGAAGGTGGTGGGCAGGATGTTCATCCCGCTCATCTCCGCCCCTCCGCTTCTATTGGGCGGTCGCTTATTGACGTCGCTGTGACGCCGAATGGAGGTGGTTCGCCGGCCACAGCGTCGTCGCTAGGCAGGTAAGTATGTGTGACGGGTGTTTGCGATGTTGTGCGCCACGGGCAGCGATTTGCCCGTGACGCACAACCGACGGGGCGGGTACGCTCGCTAGCGATATCGATATCGCAGCGTGTAAAGTGCCCTTAAAGCCTAAATTCTCATAGCCTTCCTTCAAGTGCACAGAATGTCTCACAGGCACTGAAGCCTACTTGCTGCCATTGTGAACTAGCAGCTTTCAGACTTTTTGAGATAAATTAATAAAGGGTCTCCACTCGCTCACATTGTACTCAATGTGAGATTTTTCTATCACCCCAGGAACATCACTGCAATACACTAGAGCACCGTCCTGAGAAGAGTATGGAAGGAATTCCTTTGCCCTCCTTCTGTACCATGGAAAAAAAGTTCCAGGTTCTTTTAGTCTAGAGCCTTAATGTTCTACAAAATGTTTAGTAATGTTGAAGTCTCCGACAATCATTTAATTGGAATTGTGAAAAGAAGACGTGGCTAGTTACGCCTATGGAGTCAGGAAAAAGTGAAAGAAAAAAAAAAAAATCCATCATGTACAGAGTTTAGCAATTGAAAAGTCATTAGATTATTTACTGTTGATCTATTTTACCCTTGCGACCCGTGTAATCAGGCTGGGAAAAAAAAACAAAAAAAAAAAAAAAACAAAAACTCAAGAGTTTGGACTCGACAAATTTACAGCCAAAAAACATGTGCAAATGAAAGACACTCAAAACAATTATCACTCAACAAGAATAGTCGACGAACAAATATCACTCAATGAACTGGTGGTTTATTAGTTTGTGAGGACACAAAAAAGGACCCCAAGGTATACTGCAAGAACCTAAAGGCCTCTCTTATATCAGCTAATGTTAATGTTCATAATTCCACTATCAGGAAGACACTTTATTTGAAAGAGAAGCGTTGTTTGGAAATGTGCTTTTTTTAATGCTGTGGTATCCAAATAAATCATCCGTGAAACACAGTGGTGGTAATATCATGGTTTGGGCCTGTTTAGCTATATCTGACAGGATGGCTTGCAGTAGTTGAATTCTGAATTATGCCAATAAATTCTATTGTTCCAAACGAAAATATCAGGACATCTGTCTGACTTTAAGGCTATGTGCCCACGCTACAGGCTTTATCGCGGATTTGACGCGGATTTTGACGCGGATTTAGCGCGGATTTGCCGAAAATCTGCAGCACAGCTACTCCCCAGCCATTTCAATGGCATTTTGGAAATGCTGTGCCCATGCTGCGGATTTTTCCGCTGCGGATTTTGCCGCGGATTTTGATGCGGAACAAACTGCAGCATGTCAATTGTTTGGTGCGGATTTGGTGCGGATTTTCTGTTTTGAATGGGGAAAAAAAAAAAAAATAAAATCCGCATCAAAATCCGCGGCAAATCCGCGGTAAATCCGCGGGTGCGGATTTGCCGCGAAAGTTGCGGATTTTCAGGCAAAAAAATCCGCAGGGACCTTTTACTGTGGACACATAGCCTAAATCTCAGGAGAATGTGGGTCATGCAGAAAGACGACGCAAACCCACAACTATTTATAATAAAAATGAACTTAAAAGAAAAAGCTTAAAAAGGGAGTTTTCCTACAAACAAAAGTTAATTTTTAAGACCTAGGATATACCTTTATATCCTAGGTCATATGTCCCTTTAATGCGGGCTTACATTAAAAAAAAAAAAAAAAAAAAAAAAAAAAAAGGGACAGCAGGCCCGAAAATGTTAGCTAATCTAGTCAACAGATGTGCAGATAATAGGAGCAGGCACAGGTGGATCGGAGATCCACACGTGCCTGATAACCCCTTAGATCACACTGTCAAACTGACAGCAAAATTTAATGCACTCCAGTGGGGATCACGCCATTCCCCATCTTTTTTGGTGGCCGTGCGACATGATCATGGGGCACTGTTAGGAGGTCATGATGGTGAGGGGGTGAAGGAGGGTCAGCTGATGACCCCTGTCGCTGTCATGACTCATTCCTGAGCATGCCGTTGAAGTGGATGGAAGAAAGAAAGGGTTAGTCTGCGCTGCTGAAGAAGATCACTGAGGATCTATGGAGATCAAATGGGAAAAAAAAAAAAAATCAATAGTGTACATTATTGATTTTGTTCTTGAAGTTATACAGCTCCGAAACACATAGAACAGTAAAATCATATGTTTTAATCTCCATCGATCTTCTGGCAGTGCGGACTAACCCTTTTCTTCCATCTACTTCATCGCCATGTTCATGGGTTCTGTGGCAGCCGTCCTAATGTGGTTTTAGAGGTTGTGTCTTTAAAAACACAACCACACCAGGTTCGTCCACCTAATTAACTCCTCTTGGTACCAGTGGATAAGACACCATTTGCGCCCCCCTTCTTGGTCTTTCAGCTAATTATTTTTGAGAGGTAAAGCACCAAGTATTACAAACAAAATAGGTTTATATTCTGTTTCAAGTCAATGTATGTTAGAAGTATTTTTTTTTATTTACTAAAAATAAAGAAAAAAATCAACCGCAAAGCACACTTCTTACATTCAGCAGTGTCATTTCCCGAGATTTGGGGGCAAAAAAAAAAAAAAAAAATTTATAATCTCTCTGCAGCCACCTGCTTTCAGTAATCAGTGCTGTGCAAGTGGCTTTTACACAGTCACCATTCATTATTCAGTGAGATTGCTGGTAATCATTGTCCGGCATGTGTACGCACAGAGCAGGCTGTCAATCAAGGAGTCAGGAAGGGATTACAGTCACAGAATGTGTAGTGAGCGGTAACTGTTACATTGCTCCAATGACTGGAAAGGAGTGGCTGCAGGGAGAATAAAATTTAACTTTCTCCCTGTAGCTGCTGCTCCAGTGCTTTGCCTAAGGGTATGTGCATATGACATTTTTTATATCAGCGTTTCCCAAACTCCAGTCCTCATGGCCCCCAACAAGTCATGTTTTCAGGATTTCCTTACTATTGAACAGGTGATGGAATAATTTTCCCAAGGCATCACCTGTGCTATATTAAGGAAATCCTGAAAACATGACCTGTTGTGGGTCGTGAGGACTGGAATTTGGGAACCACTGTTTAAGATGATTGAGCATCTGTCGAGTTTATACAGGCGAATTAACTTAGAGAAAATGACAATCGTAGTTTTCCTGAAGCCGCTCCACCAGTACTTTTACCGTAGTACTTGTGACAGCTCCGCCGCCGGCATCATTTACTTGATATTTTCAACACAAAGTGCAGGAGCCGCCCCGTGCAGGAGCCGTCCCGTGCAGGAGCCGTCCCGTGCAGGAGCCGTCCCGTGCAGGAGCCGTCCCGTGCAGGAGCCGTCCCGTGCAGGAGCCGTCCCGTGCAGGAGCCGTCCCGTGCAGGAGCCGGTCACTGATTTTAACCGCTTTAGGTTTTCAAATCCTTTAGTGGTTAAAATACATAACATAAGGAGGAAAATGGGTGCAGCAATGTCGTCTGGTTTGCATTTGTATGCGGTTTAAAATCCCACCTATCTGCAGGTAAATAGCATTTCTGGGCATGAAAGGGTCCTCCCCCCACAAATAAATGTTAAATTTAATTTGCTTGTCATTTTCTACCTTTATGCTCGTGCTCACGATCAGGGTTTACAGCTGTTTAGATGCACGGTGTTTTCGCTGTCTCCAAAACTATGCACTGTACAGTACAAGCACAGTGGATGGGATTTATAGAAATCCCAGGCCCTCTATGCATTTTTGGCCTACCGCAAAAACTGACCTGCGGTGTGGCATTCTCTGAGCCGCAAGCATGTCACCTTATTGCTGCGGCGTCGCAAGCGTTCGCTGTACGGAGAACACAAGCGAGAGAGAGACCACAACTGACCAAGCCCAGATCTCCTGCGGAGAAGACTTGCAATCCCGCAAGTCAGGACCAGCCGTGTGGATGATGCGTCCTACTTCACAAAAGCTGCCATTGGTACTGCGAAGGCGGGCTTTGATCTGCCATGTTCAGGGCAGATTATAGTATTGTAGTGTGCATACGCGGGTGGTTTTTCACGTTCCTCACACCTGCGCATATGCAGGACCGCAATGCTGGCTTGTGTAGATGACGTAGGACACATCGTCAATACTCTGCTGGGTAGAAGGACGGCAATCACTGGAGAGAAGCAACACCCACCAGACCGTACCGCCCCTTAGGTGAGCATTATAAAAGTGATTTTTACGTTATACCCAGCGGACTGGGCTCTTATATACAGTATTCTGGTGACAGATTCCCTTTAAAAACGAACAGCACAAATTATACGGATCTATCTGAAGGCACACATTCAATACTAAAGGCATGACACCACTAGGAGATACTCACCAAATGTGCAGGCGACGGCGACCTGGCATCCTTCAATCCGGCAGTACTGGGTGCATCTAGTAGAGGCCATTTCATCTGCAAATACTGTAGAAGAAAAATATATTATATATTTTAATTTACTTTTTAATGTAAAACCTATCCAGGCACAGAGTATATAAAAGTTGTGCAGCTGAACATTCACAATAGGTGTAATTGTCCTGAAGGCCATCTAGATGGCGCCATTTTAGCAGACTATATAGGAAAAAGTTGCTGGAAAATCTTAAAATATCAAGGCGGCAGTGGTCAATGCAGACGCCCACATGCACAACAACTACTGTATACATTAAAATAGTCTGAACTGAGGCAAACATGGACCCAAGAATAGCAGGAAGCTGTAGGCATTGCTTGTGCCCAAGTGGAGAACTATGGGGTACAGTCCCATAGACGTATATGGGTGCCTTACAACCTCCAGAAGTGTAACATCACCGTAGTCGCGAGCCTTTAATCATCAGCATTAAAATAAAGAATAAAACATAAGTCATAGGTTTCCTAAAGAGATCATGACGCCTGGGAATACCTCAGACCCCACATTTGATTACCATGTGCTCGGTATAAGTGCCATGACATCAGCCACGGTTTCCCGGGGAGGAGGTAATCATAAACACATTATACAGGTTTTACCCAATTTCCAATTAACCATATAATGACAAAGCGGCTCATACTGCTATGGACTAAAGGCTACTTTACACACTGCGATATCGGTCCCGATATCGCTAGTGTGCGTACCCGCCCCCATCTGTTGCGCGACATGGGCATATCGCTGCCCGTGCCGCACAACATCGCCCAGAGCCGTCACACATACTTACCTGTCCGGCGACGTCGCTGTGACCGGCGAACCGCCTCCTTTCTAAGGGGGCGGTCCGTGCGGCGTCACAGCGACGTCACTGAACCGCCGCCCAATCGCAGCGGAGGGGCGGAGATGAGCGGGACGTAACATCCCGCCCACCTCCTTCCTTCCGCATAGCGGCCGGGAGGCAGGTAGGGAGACGTTCCTCGCTCCTGCGGCGTCACACGCAGCGATGTGTGATGCCGCAGGAACGAGGAACAACCTCGTTACTGCTGAAGTAACGATTTTTGGGAATTAGGACCCGTGTAGCCGATTAGCGATAAATCACGCTTTTGCGACGATTTTACATCGCTGAACGCTGTTACACAAAGCTATATCGCTAACGATTGCGGAAGTGCGTCACCAAAACCGTGACCCCAACGACAAAATTCGGGCGATATCGCAGTGTGTAAAGCCCGCTTAAGTTTAGGGGGGGGGGCCGAAATTTTTCATAAGAGGGAAAAAAATAAAATAAATGTCTTCTTGTCAAATAGGGAAAAAAATGAGGCAATGATAGAGTCCATTTGTCAAATTAGCTGACTGTAAAGCTCAGAGTGTATGGAGGAAATCTGACCCGTCCTCCCACAGATGCTCCAGTGCTGGGGAGGATTTAGGGATTTGGTGTAGGGCAGGGGGGCAGCAGGAAACTGCCGGCATGGGCAGATATAAATCCTGGAGGATCCCGGGAATGTTTACACGGGAGAAAGAAAACTGGGGCAGTAAAACCAACAGAAAGCAAGACAAGGTCCAGCTGTGAGATTCCACTTCATCCTAAGTGACTGGAGACCTTGTTCTCCTCACAGCAGCCATCACATTACAGCCGCCTTCCAGCACAAGCTGAAGAAACTTTATTACCCTTTCCATGCTGGAACCTAGAAAACAAAAACAAAAAAAAAAAGGCCCCATGCTTGTTGAGCACTAGGCACTCAGAGCGCCCCCACTCTGGAGACTGCGGTGTGGGTGTTTTGGGGGAAGGGGTGAGGGTTCTGCAGGCCTGTGGAGTGACTGGAATCCAGCAGGAAATGTCCTTATTGTTCCCGATGACAATTTCCAGAACTCCAGCAGACAAATGGCATTGTAGCCCCTCAACAGACCCCCTCTGACATCCCCCCCCCCAATCCTTTTACTAAAAACAGATTTCCAATTTTAAACCCTCTTCCATACAGACAGATAAGCAAATATCTCCATAAAGCGAGGGGCTAAAAAAGCCTAATGGAACAGTTCCTGTGATAAAGAAGTAGTCGTCCTTGTTGCCTCGTTATCGTTGAGGCGGCCATGTCTGGAAATACTTCGGAGTACAATAAGGCATTCACACCTCGTCTGCCGAGAATATCGGCGATTGTGGGGCCACAGCGGGTCCATTGTGGTCACATTGCACAATTTCATTTATGGACGATTTAATGAAAGGGACCCATTACTTTCCTCTTTCCCAGTAATTCGGGAGTCCTCTGGGCAGTTCCAGAGAATCAAGAGTCATTTTTTCCCATTTTGCCCCTTGACACCCTGGCCTTCTGACTTCTGTAAGCAAGAAGAAGTCCTGTGCATGCGCCGTTCACTTGTACATGCTAAGTATGCATAGTGAGTGACCTGGCATACGTTCCAGATCCCACAGAGAGTAGGTCGTGCCCTCCATGGCGTCATCTGGCCATCGCGCATGATCTAAATCCCAAGGTGATTCACGTGGTACACTTGCTTGCCGTAAAAACCATGGGATCAGCTCCTTGGCAATCTCAGGGCAACACTCCAGCGTAAGTTTGCACAAGAAAATGGCGCATGTGCAGGATTTAGGCGAAAACAGGGAAGAGGTTAAAATCAGGGAGATAAGGTCATCAATGACAATAACAACATGACTCCTAGGCATGTCACAGTGACTCCAAGTAAGCAATATACAAACTCCGTGCGGTTTTTGATTTTCTGTATAATACTGAACTTGTGTTACGAGGTCATGTTAACGTGAACCTGTCAAGTGCATATGCATCCATAACCACAAGCAGTTCTGGGTCCATGTTGCTAAATCCTGCCTTAGGCTATGTGCGCACTAGAAATGTGAAGTTTCTCAAGAAAATTTCTTGAAAAACTTCTGGGAGTGAAAGATTTCCGGACCTCCGGAAAAAATCCGCACCAAATCCGCATGCGGATTTGACGCGGATTTGCCGCGATTTGCCCGCGGGTGGTTCCCTGCGGATTTTTGCAGGCTGTACTGCCGAAATCCGCAGGGTACCTGCGGAAATAATGGACATGTTCATTTTCTCAAGAAAGTTTCTCGAGAAATTCTTCAAGGAAATTTCTTGAGAAAAATCCGCACAGCTTTTTTTTTTACCATAGAATTTGCTGGGAAATGTCTGCACAAAGATTGCAGACATTTCTCAAGAAATTTCCGCGGCAAATCCGCGGGTAAATCGGTCTAGTGCGCACAGAGCCTAACCGTCCTGTATCTAGTAGCATAGATAAAGAGATCTTTAGAAAAAGTATTAATAAAGATCCTTTATGATATGCTAATGAGTGCAGGGACTAGTCACAAGGGCGTTAGTTTCTACGTTCATTCCGCCCTCTTAGTACACCCCTGTGGGTGTGCTAACATGCCAACATGCTATTCAATGCAGCTCCATCAGCGGTGACGCGCATACTGGTGTCCGCTGTCACCGCTGATCTGAAGGACAGGCACTTCAAGCGCAGTATGAAGACGGGTGTACACGTCCCGGCTTTAGAGAAGTATAGTGCAAATGATTAGAAATTTCGAGCATTCAGATCAGCGGTGACTGTGGACAGAGGTACATGCCTTACCGCTGATAAGGCTGCATTGAATAGCATGTTAGCATGTTATTATGCCCACAGGGGTGTGCTAAGAGGGTGCAATGAGCGCTGGGATCATTAGCATATCATAAAGGATCTTTAGAAATACTTTTGCTAAAAATCTATCTATCTATCTATGCTAGTGTATACAGGGATGGTTAGGCAGGGATTAGCAATATGTACCCAGAACTGCTCATGGTTCTGGGTGCATATTGCACCTGACAGGTTCCCTTTAAGTACACTATTTGAAAACCCTTACAGCAGTGCTCTCCAACCTTTGACTAATAGGGCATGATGGGAGTTGTAGTATTGGAATAGCTAAAGAGCAACATATGGGGAGAACACTGCACTAGAGCATCACAGTGTTATGGAAAAATCTGCCAATAGGTCCTGAAACCATCACCAGGTCTAAAGTGTTCAGTTTTTTGGTTTTTTTTGTGAGATTGGCCATAACTTTCTAGAGCTATGGGCCTTTATATTTAGTACCAGTTGCAGTGGTCTTTACAATAGGGTAATTATACAGTGCAGCCTGAAGAGACCCCCAGAGAATTTTACAACAAAAATTATATAATCTAATATATAAAGCAGAGTATGAGTATGTATGTGAGTATGTGAGTATGTATGTATGTCCGCTAAAAGAATCTGCACAGTCGCATTTACAATCACGAAATTTTTCACTGACACCCCATGTGACTCAGGGAATGTCAGACTAGGTTTTGATGGGAAAATGTAACCCCACGCTTTACAGTTACTCTAGAAAAAACACCTTCCTCTATTAAAGTCAATGGAGCTGCGAGCTATTGCAGCTGCGAGGCTTGTATTAATGTCGGATTGCGACCGATGGCTTTGTGTTGCATCCGCCGCGCGGCGGATCAGTCATAGAACGACTGACCGCTGGCCAGAAAGAACCCAGAATGTAACTTTTTTTGGAGCGGAACAAACAAACAAACACACACACACACACAATGGGTGTGCCAAACAAACAAATCACAGCGGATCGGTACAAAAACTGACGCACAGCGTATGTAACGGACGCAACGGATCACTTTTTTCACAGGATTCCTGTTAACGGAATCCTGTGAAATAACACATCCGTAGTGTCAGTTGACATCTAAAAAACGACAGATCAGTCGTTCAGTCGCAACAACAGACCTGGCGGAACCAAACAACGCAAGTGTGAATGTAGCCTTAGGCTAGTTTCACACTTCCGTTGAACGGCATCCGTTGCTATCCGCCGCCCTGAGGAATTCCGGTAACCGTTGCAGGAAACCGTTTGATTCCTCATAGACTTCTATTAGCTACGGATAGCAACGGATAGTCTTGCGTTGCATCAGTCAGCCGACGCTGCGTTGCATCCGCCTTGTGGATGGAATGCTGCATGTAGTGGTTTTTTGCGCTTGGCGGAGCGGCAAAAAAAAAAAAAAACGCAACCTGCAGGATTCCGCCGGCGTCAGTTTTTATAATGGATGTCTATGGTGGCGGATTCCGTTAGAATCCGTCATTTGACGTATTCCGTTAACGCAACCGTCTTTACACAACTGCGCATGCCCAGATGTGTACAGTGAAGGAAAAAAAACCTATAACAGATTGTATCATTTTGCACGATCCGTTGTGCCACTATATGCAAAGCATCAGCCGGTGCATCCGTCACACAACGCAATGCAACGGATGCCGTTCAATGCAAGTGTGAAACTAGCCTAAATTGCATCCAACCGTGGCAGAAGAGCCAACATGTTTCGGGGACACACATAGCAGAGCTGACTGGGTCGTCTTAGGTAACTACTATGGATTCATGCATTTTCCTTATGACTATACTTTGTCCTAGGAAAGAAACTTTTACTAAAGGTAAAGTGCCTTTATTTTCAATATACTGCATAAAGGCTTTGTTACACTTCTACTATATTCCTTCAATGAAGTGGGATTACCATATAGTGCAACTTATTTATATATTTTTTCCTCTTTACATAGGCTACAAACTTTCCGCAGTCCTAACGGCGAGTTTTCACAAGTAACCAAGTTGGCTTTGCAGCGCTCCTAGGCACTGACCTGAAAGTAATGCATGTAACTTAATGAGAGCCACAAGAATCTGTCCAGTGTGCCAAAAAATGCAAGCGGCGCAAACTTGTGTCCCACGTAGAAACCGTGTAAATATTAAGTGAAACCGCAAACAACGCTCTATACATTTGCACTTTTCCCGTGCACCGGTGGATATTTGCACACAGGAACCAGCAGTGCTCTGCGCATAAACAGACACAGCCATACAGACAGGAACATGCAGACAGATTTCTTAATGCCGAATTGTTTTCTTTGCTATAGCCTGCAGGAATGCTTCCCTCCCACCCTCCCCCTCCATCCCCGGCTCTGCCCGCCTCCTCACCCCCACCCCCATCGGTGGCACAGTCTCCCAGTCACTGCTGCCCTGGGGATGTTTACTTTGGCTGGGCTTAGACCTATAGCTGTGGAAAAAGGAGAGAGTGAGGGAGACTCAGGGAGGGGATGTAGTTACACAAAGCTGCTATATGCTGCTAAGTCTTCCTAAAAGTTGTTGTATGTGTACTCCCTAGACGAAGGCCTTACCAAAGCCGGACGCAGAACGAAAGTCGTCCCGTGTCGCAGTCCCCATAGAAATCGTAACCTCAGCACATCAGACTCTCCCCTACCGTGGAAAGCTTTAAGAGGAACCTCAAGACCCACCTCTTCCAACAAGCCTACAACCTACAATAGCCCTCAGTCCAGTAGACCACTGCGCAACCAGCTCTGTCCTCACCTATTGTACCATCCATCACCCATTCCCTGTAGACTGAGCCCTTGCGGGCAGGGTCCTCTTCTCCTATACCGGTCTGTTTTGTACTGTTAATGATTGTTGTACGTATACCCCATTTCACTTGTAAACGCCAGGGAATAAATGGCATAATAATAATATTATTATTAACAATAAACTTTACCAACTTCAGAAGCGACCACTGGGAAGGACCTTTCATAATAGGCTGGGCAAACCCGAAGAAGTCACCTTACAGGTTAACAGGTTGGCCATTTAGTAGACTAACGGGAATAAACCCTAGTGGCCAAAATTGGTGAGGCAGGTCTCAGAAGTGAAGGTTTGAGGTTGCCCGCTTAGGTTTTCACCCATTATCTAGTATTTCAGATGTAGCTTCCTGGTATTTGTTAAAATGAAGCAACCTAAAAGCTCCCATGTACATGAGACTACTGTCTGCTGAACCCATCGATAGACTGGTTCGGCCAACTATCTAAGATGTATGAAGGCACCAGTTGACTGATGGTCGGGAGAGAGGTCAATTGGACATGTCAAATTTCAGATTGCTGATAAGAGATAAGCCACCAGCCTAAGGGTCAGTCGGTGGCTAGTGCTTGGGCGAACAACTGCTCCTGTGTATGGCAGAGACGGGCAAGATGGCTGTTAACCGAAATATCGGTCGGCCAACAGCCATCTTATGTTTATGGCCAGCCTAAGGCCAGTTTCACACATCCTTCTTTTTGCCGGTTTGGCGCATCCGGCGCCCTCCCGTACAGTGAATACAGTACAATGACAGCGCTGTAACTTCCGGGTCACATGCGCCGGTCACATGACAGCATGTGACCAGCGCTTGTTTCTCTGTCATTGTACTGTATTCACTGTACGGGAGCGCGCCGGATCTGCCAAACCGCAAAAAGAAGGATGTGTGAAACTGGCCTAAGGTGCTCTTTCGGTTCAGACCTTCGCATCTCCAAGCAAATCAACAGGTCTTCCAGTTATATGTACCAAAGTCTCCAAAATATTTTCACTGGAATTTATTCAAAATATCAAAGAGGTGATTTAATACTTATTTTTCCAAGACACATTGCTATAATGTAGCAAAAAAAAAGGCTTCTTTCAAATACCTTTTGTTGCCTGTGAGCAGTGCTATTGCTGTTCGCTCATCCACTTATCGTGAACCCCAACACTCCAGTGACGTCACGTCAACTTCTAGTTGACCTGACATCACCGCCGCCAGTGCCAGTCTTCCTGAGTCACTGGGCTGTGGGAGGTGTTTCAACCCACACGTCACAGCCCAGCATCCCATGTGCTCTTTCACTGCAGAGCTCCACAAGCAGGAGCAATGCTGGGCTGTGATGAGTGGCGAAATGCCACCCGCAGCCCAGTCACTCAGGAAGACTGGGGCCAGCCACAGTGAGGTCAGGTCAACTGGAAGTTGATGTGACATCACAGGACATCAGAGGTCACGGAGCCAGAGGGGGGGGGGGGGTCAATAGAAAGGGGTGAGCGGACCATAATAGCACCACTCACAGGCACTATTGGTAACACACGGTATTTGAGAGAAGCCTTGTTTCTCAACATTATATCGATGTGGCTTGGAAAAAGAAGTGGTGAACCACCCATTTAAGCTATCCCCGATTTAAAAAGATGGGGAATGACTTACTGATTTCTGCTTGGAACACCCTACAATCCCAGTTCTGGGAACTGAGCTCTGCAGTGCCCAGTCGTGAATGGAGTGGAGGTGCACATGCTTGATCCCCATTCCATTCATTGTCTATTGTACTGTCAGAAAAAACAGGGCACAGTACCAGCATTTCTAGCAGTCCAATAGACAAGAGAATGGAGTGGAGCTGAAGAATGCACACCACTGCTCAATTAGAAGACTGGACTCTGCTAGTTTCTAGGTTCCAGAAGCTGAGCGATCTCCCCTCCATCCCTCAAAGAGGTCAGCAACTTATCACTTAACTCATGGATAAAGGCCTCTAAAATACTCAATACAAATTCAATACAGTATCATGATTTTATAGCAAAATATTCAAAGTCTGCAATCCACAGCAAAACCAGTGGGAGCCACATATAGAATAAACTACTCCCGTCAGTATTATGAAGTCATATCTTTCAAAGCAGTCATCTCGCACCACTCCTCTTGGGAATATTTTGACTCTAGAGAAAAAAAGTAATGAAGGACACTTCCATGAGGAGGTTGAGCTGGACCATACTAAAATGAGCGTAAGGAGATCAATCACAATCCTACTAGTAGTCACAAGCATGATTTGAGTAGCAGCAAAACATGTGATGATGAGCAATTCTGTTTTGTTCTGCAAACCAACAGAAGATTGTAGGATTACAGCCGACATGAACCAAAGTACAATATAATGGATGATGGGCCTTGTCGTGGGTCAACTAACCTGCCCTCAACAGCACCCAGGTTGTCCCGTCTCCCCTTTTCTCTGGGAACAAAGTTGTGGGGACATTTAGCAGTTGTAGGTCCCTCTCCAATTGTAGACACAACAATGTGCCACCAACTTTCGTCTTAACATTGACTTATAGGGGTCTTTATAGAAGGTACATGTTGTACAGGATAGTATTTCCCAGAGGGGAAAATGACAAAGTTGAAACCTACGCGATTAAATCCGACCATTACACTATACATAAGGGAACTAGAGAGTCCGAAATCAATAGCCAGAGGGTCACAGGCTAACTTTAATAAAGGCACTGAAATAACTCCTAGAAATGTTCTCATCCATTTCTTCCCCCCACCCCCAAGCTATAAAAAGCAGCCTACTCTCGGTACAAGCCAAGTGCAAGGTGGCGCGGCTGTATTTGGGATTGCAGACAGCCTTCCCCTGACCCCACTCATGGTGATGTTTCCTCCGGCACAGCCTTTGATGCGGCTTACAGAGCGCTGGATGAAAGAGAACTGGGTAGAGAGGGGGAGTCCCCAAATCTGGCAAAGAGACAGAAATACAAACAGGGAACCCCAGACCCCTCCTTACGGCTCCAATAGAAGAGGGCAGTGTTAACCCTCTCTCCAACAAGCCCTGGAGGGTGTCTGTAGGCCGCTATAAAGACCACCACGATGCAGTGTGGATTAAAAAGGAGACTAACCCTAAAGTCTATCTTCACTCTACTTGTGTAGCTGGACATAAGGTCTGATTCCCTGTATGCAGCCACTAAAGGTTATGGAAAAAAACGACTCAAGAAGCCTTCAACAGTACTATTAACAGGAGCTTCGACGAAGAAGTCTTCTCTTGCGATCACTACTATTTCTCAAACATTTGAAGTTCTGGAATCCTCTAGAAACTTTTCCATACATGCACCACTCACAAAACGTTAGGAATATTTGTTTCTTGGTTGAAATTTATGGAAAACATCAGATCACGCTACAGTGATATTAGGAAGAGTATTTAAGTAGAAGCATGCAAAAGATTATATCCTCATCTCAAACAACTTGTTGAAACAAATGCCTTCTTGAAGGGAGGCCCTCAGGTCATTGAGGTTCTGGGGTAAAGAGGTACAAGTCTTTACATGGCCAATCAACTGATTCCATAGGTTTTCTATGGGATTCAGGTCTGGAGAAAGTGCAGGTCACTCCATTTGAGGTCCTAAAGTTCTACCAGATACTACGGTTTCCTCCCACAGTCCAAATTCATACTCCCCAAGTGAGTACAGCAATTATCACATTTGTAAAGTTATATATATACTAGAAGGTGGCCCGATTCTACGCATCGGGTATTCTAGAATTTACGTATTGTGTAGTTCATGTATGATTTTTGTTTATATATATATATATATATATATATATATATATATATATATATATATATATATATATATATATATATATATATAGATGTTGTTGTGTGTAGTTACCAAGTGTTTGTGTAGGCGCTGTACATGTTCTGGGTGTTGTCTGGGTGTGGCGTGGGGTGAGAGCGGTGTTGTATGTGTGTTGCGTTGTTTGTGGAGCGCTGTGTGTCTGTAGCGTTGTGTGTGTGTGTGTTGCGCGGTTTGTGTGTGTGTTGTGTTTTGGGGGAGGTATGTTTTGTGCAATGTGTGTGTTGTGCGGTATGTGCGTATATTTGTGTGTGCCGCGGTGTTTGTGTGTTGGGTGTTGTGTGTGTGCAGCGTTGTCTGTATGTGTGGGTGTCTGTGTAGGGCAGTTGTTTGTGGTTCCCAGTGTGTGTGTGTGTGTGTGTGTGTGTGTGTGGTGTGTTGTGCAGTGCACGCGCGCGTGTGTGTGTGTGTGTGTGTGTGTGTGTGTGTGTGTGTGTGTGTGTGTGTGTGTGTGTGTGTGTGTGTGTGTGTGTGTGTGTGTGTGTGTGTGTGTGTGTGTGTGTGTGTGTGTGTGTGCGCGCGCATCAGCCTCTCTTCTCTCAGCCTACCTCTCCCAGCCTCCCTCAGCATCAGCCTCCCTCTCCCAGCCTCCCCAAGCATCAGCCTCCACCAGCATCAGCCTCTCCCAGCATCAGCCTCCGCCAGCATCAGCCTCTCTCCTTCCAGCCTCCTCCAGCATCAGCCTCCCTCTCCCAGCCTTCCCCAGGATCAGCCTCTCTCCTCCCAGCCTCCGTCCTCCCAGCCTTCCCCAGCATCAGCTTTCCCCTCCCAGCCTCCGTCAGCATCAGCCTTCCCCAGCATCAGCCTCTCTCCTCCCAGCCTCAGCCTCTCTCCTTCCAGCCTCCCCCAGCATCAGCCTCTCTCCTTCCAGCTTCCCTCAGCATCAGCCTCCCCTTCCCAGCCTTCCCCAGGATCAGCCTCTCTCCTCCCAGCCTCCTTCCTCCCAGCCTCCCCCTCCCAGCCTCCCTCAGCATCAGCCTTCCGCTCCCAGTCTCCCCCAGCATCAGCCTCCCCATGCATCAGCCTCTCTCCTTCCAGCCTCCCCCAGCATCAGCCTCCCCTTCCCAGCCTTCCCCAGGATCAGCCTCTCTCCTCCCAGCCTCCTTCCTCCCAGCCTCCCCCTCCCAGCCTCCCTCAGCATCAGCCTTCCGCTCCCAGTCTCCCCCAGCATCAGCCTCCCCAAGCATCAGCCTCCACCAGCATCAGCCTCTCTCCTTCCAGCCTCCCCCAGCATCAGCCTCTCTCCTTCCAGCCTCCCTCAGCATCAGCCTCCCGTTCCCAGCCTTCCCCAGGATCATCCTCTCTCCTCCCAGCCTCCTTCCTCCCAGCCTCCCTCAGCATCAGCCTTCCCCTCCCAGTCTCCCCCAGCATCAGCCTCCCCAAGCATCAGCCTCCACCAGCATTAGCCTCCACCAGCATTAGCCTCTCTCCTTCCAGCCTCCCCCAGCATCAGCCTCCACCAGCATCAGCCTCCCTCGTCCCAGCCTCAGCCTCTCTCCTCCCAGCCTTCCCCATGATCAGCCTCTCTGCTCCCAGCCTCCTCCAGCACGCCGTGCTCCTCTGCCGACACTCACACACCCGATCGCATCCACTCACACACACCCGATCGCATCCACTCACACACACCCGATCGCATCCACTCACACACACAGACACTGACGATATCGCACATACGCGCTTATACTCACAACATCCGGGGATATCACATGCTTCTGGCCATGTGATCCTCCCGCAGGTCCTGGAAGCTAACAGCACAGTACCGCCGCCGAGAAGCAAGCGATATCCCAGGATGTTGTGAGTATGTGGATGCGATGTGATGTGTGAGGTATGTGTGAGTGTGATCTGATTTGTGTGTATGTGTGTGCTGTTATGTGTCTGTATTTTCCGCCGCTGCAGGACCTTGATGTGTGGATGCGATGTGATGTGTGTGTGATGTGTGTGTGAGCCGGTGTACACTGGTAACTATGATACACATCGGGTAACTAAGGGACCTTAGTTACCCGATGTTTATAATGGTTACCAGCTTTCACGGCCTCCGTCAAGATCCCAGCATCGCAAGGTTATGTGTGGCGCTGCCGGGATCCTGACGGAGCCGGTGTAGAAGCAAGTGATATCCCAGCATGTTGTGATGTGTGAGGTGTGTGTGAGAGTGAGTGTGAGAGTGAGTGTGATCTGATGTGTGTGTGTACTCACCTGGGAGTCGCGGCTCCGTGTCAGTTGGGCCAGAGCGAGCGTGCATTGCGTGAGGGGGGCGGGGCCTGCAGAGAGTCGGGGCGAGAGGCCAATCCGTGTGGGGGGGGGGGGGCCATGGCGAGCCCAGCGGCCAATCAGCTTTGTGTCACCGTAAGGACACAATTTCGGAGCATGACAGACAGACAGACAGACAGACAGAATAAGGCAATTATATATATATAGATAATAATTTTATTCATTTATATAGCGCTATTAATTCCACAGCGCTTTACATACATTGGCAATGCTGTCCCGATTGGGGCTCACAATCTAGAGTCCCTATCTGTACGTCTTTGGAGTGTGGGAGGAAACCGGAGTACCCGGAGGAAACCCACTCAAACATGGGGAGAACATACAAACTCCTTGCAGATGGTGCCCTTGGTGGGATTTGAACCCAGAACCCCAGCGCTGCAAGACTGCAGTGCTAACCACTGAGCCACCGTGCAAAGTTCTGTATAAAAGAGTGAAATAAAAAAAAAAAAAAAAAACACAAAGCGTAAGGCAGATACTAGACACACCAGCCCACACTACCACCACTAAAGGCTCATCTGGTGTCAGCAGTGGCCGATGCAGAGCGCTCTCCTTAGTCTCCAACATAGTTGATGACCATCATTTCTACTTAGCATGAATTGAAATTCATCAGTGAACAGCCCTAAGGTCCACTTGTCCTTCATCCACCATAGATGCTCCCTGGCCAATGCAAGATGATGATGTCTATGCCTGGCGGTGTGACCAGGTGCCCTCACAGGTCATCTAACACACAGATCATGCTGATGTAAAATGGTTTCCCAATTGTCTGATGCGACACTTGGCGCCTCTCACCTCCCTTAAATATGTCTGGAGTTGTGTGGTATGAATCATCCAGCATCATATGACATTGGTCACAATGAAGCGGTCATCAGTTTGGGATGTGGCCAAAGGGTGTTCACTTCTATGCCTTTCTGTGACTCTGCCAGTCTCTCTGTATCCCATTTGAAACCTGCTGATGACACTCTAAGCTCAGTGACCACTTTCGTCTGAGAACAACCTGCTTGAAGTCTCTCAATTGCACAGTACTGCTGATCAACTGTTAGGTGTCATCTTAGTCTCATGTTAAAATGTGAACAGCACGATTAGGAGGACTGTTTGATCTATGAATCACCCAATACATTTTGGGGTTCAATTAGAATTTAAACATTGTTGTGAATTTTGCCATTAAAGGGAACCTGTCAGGTCCTCTATGCCAGAGGCTCCCAACTCCAGTCCTCAAGGCACACCAACAGTGCATGTTTTCAGGATTTCCTTAGTATTGCACAGGTGATAATTTAATCACCTGCAAAGGTGCTGAATCCAACACCCATGCAATGCTAAAGAAATCCTGAAAACATGCACTGTTGGTATGCCTTGAGGACTGGAGTTGGGAACCTCTGCTTTATGCACCCAGAACCATGAGCAGTTTTGGGTACACATTGCTAATCCCTGCTTAACCGTCTCTGTATACACTAGCATAGATAAAGACAACTTTAGAAAAAAAGTATATCTAAAAGATCTTTTACCGTATGCTAATGAGCAAGGGACTAGTCCCCTGGGCGTTACTTCCCCGACCAGTCGGCCCCATTGGCATATTAGTAGGCCCCTTTGGGCGTGCTAACATGCTAATGAATACGCAGCGTCACAGGATGATCTCACCTCTCCGCTGCCATCGCGTCCGACGCTGGATTTCGGTCAGTGTGCATGACCCTGGAGTTTGGGTCATGTGCACTACTTCAGTTTGAAGCCAAGACGCGTACACCTGGCTTCATAGTGCGCATGACCCAAACTCCGGGGTCATGCACACTGAGCCGAAATCCCGCGTTTGACGCGATGGCAGCGGAGAGGTGAGCGAGATCATCCTGTGACACTGCACATTCATTAGCATTTTAGCACACCCACAGGGACGTACTAACATGCTAATGAGCCGACTGGCAAGGGGAACTAACGCCCAAGGGACTAGTCCCCTTGCTCATTACCATACAGTAAAAGATCTTTAGAAATAGAGATTTTTAGAAAAAGTATTTCTAAAGATTTTACTGTATGCTAATTAGCAATGGCACAAGTCCCCTGGGCGTTAGTTCCCCTTGCCAGTCGGCTCATTAGCATGTTAGTACGTCCCTGTGGGTGTGCTAAAATGCTAATGAATGTGCAGTGTCACAGGATGATCTCACTCACCTCTCCGCTGCCATCGCGTCAAACGCGGGATTTCGGCTCAGTGTGCATGACCCCGGAGTTTGGGTCATGCGCACTATGAAGCCAGGTGTACGCGTCTTGGCTTCAAACTGAAGTAGTGCACATGACCCAAACTCCAGGGTCATGCACACTGACCGAAATCCAGCGGCGGACGCGATGGCAGCGGAGAGGTGAGATCATCCTGTGACGCTGCGTATCCATTAGCATGTTAGCACGCCCAAAGGGGCCTACTAATATGCTAATGGGGCCGACTGGCCGGGGAAGTAACGCCCAGGGGACTAGTCCCTTGCTCATTAGCATACGGTAAAAGATCTTTAGATATACTTTTTTCTAAAGTTGTCTTTATCTATGCTAGTGTATACAGGGACGGTTAGGCAGGGATTAGCAATGTGTACCCAAAACTGCTCATGGTTCTGGGTGCATAGGGGACCTGACAGGTTCCCTTTAAGCTCCTTGTTAGAGAACAGCAAGAAGCCCTGAAACATTCAACAGCTGGACACCTGCATTCAAAAGTTTAGAGAAGGTCACAGGTAAAATATATCTTTGTACAGTGTTAGCCAGTAGAGATAAAAATTGTTAGGTCACATTAAGTTCACCTGAAAAGGTTAGAGGGCATTTTAGGATCATCCTGAAATTTCACCAGGAAGCCAAATATCCCTAACTTTTTGTGGAGTAGTGTATACGGGATTTGTAGTTGGCAGATCTGGCCAAAAATCACAAATCGAGTCTACACTGTAGCCAAACCATGTGTGTCAAGTGAGCAACGTCCCTCACAGTCGATATATCCATCAGTAAGCTATGAATATCCTGAGCCGTAGCTCTTTATTAAGAGTCCACGACAATGGCTTCTTTCCCAGACTTGGTTTTTGTACCTGAATGAACATGTCTAAATCGTGAGAGATCAACAATGCACATGAGGTCACATGGACTTTTACTTTAAGGGTCAGTGCACATAGCGCCTCAGCCCCACATTCCCAGGAAATCAATGTAAAATAGTACTGGGAGGGTGGGACAAGGCCTAATAATCTAGTTGTATATCCCCCTACTCCAGTTTCCTCCTGTCCCCCCTCCCATCTCCACTAAGAAAACAAGGTGAGCAAACAGAACTCATTCCAGAGGGATTACACCTTTACGAAGATTAGCGCACTCCCCCCACCATCCCTCCGAACACTGCCATGCACAAATAGATGCTCCTATTAAAGCCACAAACCCCAACTAAAACATGGGCTCCCGAGACATAACTAACAAAAATAAGTTATTCTCCATACGAGGGATGGATGGTGGATGACATTTACTTCTAAGTGTGGGTGGTGGATCGTTCATCTGGAATTCCAAAGACATACCTTTGGGCAGGCATGGATGTTAACCTTCACTAACTGCATGCCCAACATTCAATGGTCTGAGTAACGTTTCTCGAATTCTACAACGCTTTACTGACATGGTCATCACTGTCCTCATTGGGGGCTCGATTTAAATTCCCTAACAAGATGTCTGGAGTGTAGAAGGAACCAATCGTACCTGCAAGAAACCCAACCAAACTCCGGGAGAACAGTCACACGCCTTGCAGATGTTGTCCTTGGTGAGATTTGACCCAAAGACCACAGCTCTGTGCAGTAATTCTTGCTGGGTCGGGCATATTTCATTGTTCTTTGATAACAGTTCTGTGTGTTACAACACATGCTATATCTGTAAAACGACATTGTATTTAATCATTTCACATGTCGCTCCGGTGACGCCGCCTTATCCAGCGTGACACATTTTTTTTTATTGTACCTTGTGGTTATTATGATTAATAGTTTTTAATAAAGATTGTGATATATTTTTACTCATTGGCTAGTGTGACGCAACTAAAAAAAATGTGTAGGTGTGTATAATCTTGCGTAGCAGAGGAGCCTAGAGGCACTGAGGCCCGGGTGAGACTGCGACGGTTCCTCCCGTTTTTACAGTATAATCCATTCTTGAACAGAGAGAACAACCAGGAGCTGTAACGCAGGATTACGCAAGCTGGTCATACTGGCAGCGGGACAGCTGGTGGTTTCCTCACACAAGTAGCAGCATACACATACAGTGTGATAGAACTGGTGCGAAGGGTCATCTGGTCTGTTCGGTGATAGTCGTGTGATTATGCTTCGTTAATATAACAGGGGGTGGAAGAAAAAAAACAAAACAAAAAAAACACCTATGACAACACCAGGGTAGGACCATCTAGTTTGGGTCAGGTCTTGACAAAAATATTGGTTCTTTAGCGCCATTGGCTAAAAAGGCTGAGCATCACCAAGGCCGGGGTCACATTGGCCCCTAGCCACACGTCAGTGGCTTCGCTTTGGGGTAGGTGGAACCAGTCATGTGACCATGCCGTTAATTGGGCACAGTCTCTTTATGCTCTAGTTGCCATCTGCTTTGGCAGTGGCCGCCTTCTTGAGGTGGGCACAAAAACAGTAAGGTGGCAGACACTGCTAACAAAGGCCACACAAAATATAAAACTCCTTCAAGCTCATTACAGTCAATGCTCGCTCCAAGAAGGGGATTCCACACCTCACTTTTCAGGGCTTCAGACTGAAGCACTGACGGAGCTCAAAACTGGAATCAGTCTCGATATTTTCAGAAATACAGGCCTGAGGTTCCCAAGGTATATATTGATCAAGTTGCCCTGCAGTCAGAAAGCTATACGCGCAGTGATCGAATAGATACCATGCCATGAATAAACCATCTCATGTAACTAGTCGACCCACATTCACAAAAAAATGACCTGAGGGAAAGTAGGCTCCTATTCAGGTAAACACAAGGGTCACACTGTATTCCTAAAGTCACAGGCAAGTCAAATGAATGGACGGATCCCAGCAATTTAACAAAACTACGAAAGCCAACCAAAACCGATAACCTGATAGCAGCCATGTTTAACCAGAACGCAATGCACGAGTATTAATAAAATTACAGAATTCTAGATCAACTGAGAATATCGAGAGAAAGGGAACACTCAGAACTTGTCTAACCAAACTCCTAGAATATGGTGGACAATCATACCCTCTTCACACAAGTCCAAGAAATACGAGGTGGAGGGACAAAAAAAACCCCAAACAAAACGGTGGTTTACTCATTCTTCAGGTCGAAAGCTGAGACTCCACCACTGCTTCTGTGTCTCCAATATCTGCAGCGCTCATACCAATAATGGATCTCATCAGCTCAGCGTTGACAGCATGAGCAGCAGAGATTGATTGGCTGCAGCGCTGGTCAACATGACTAGAGTTGAGCGGATCGGCTATAATATAATCCGGGTCCGACGGATCGGATAAAAAAATAGGAGAAAAAAAAAAAAAGAAAAAAAAGTGGAGAAAAAAAAAGGAGGAAAAAAGAGGTGGAAAAAAAATAGAAAAAGAGCAAGAGTGAGCGAGAGAGCGAGAGCGAGAGAAAAAGAGAGAGAAAGAGAGAGAAAGAGAAAGAGAGAAAGAAAGAAAGAAAAAAAAAAAAAAAAAACGGATCCGGATCGTGCACCCCGGATACTGGTTGGACTCTGATCGGAACCTCGAACCGTGCGGATCCGGATTTTTAAGATCCGGGTCCGCTCAACACTAAACATGACGCCAGCACCGAACAGAATAAAGGACATTGATGGAGAGACGTTGTGCTAGACAAGAAACCGGGTTCAGAATTTCCCCAAAATGGCAAGATCCCTTTCAGGGATTAGCCATGTAGGGAAAAAAAAAAAAAAGTGCACTATGGAAACCCAAAGCTCTGTTGTATGCAGGCGTGTAATACAGTGCTTATAAAAGCGCTGCTTCTCATCACAAATCTATCTTTCTTAATTAACACAATGAAGTTTATAGCAGATCAGTGTTCCCAAATTTACACGGACACGCAAGTTTAAGAAACAGGCTGTAACATGAAGGCTGCAATAACGAGTTGGCTCAGCAGAGTGTGAATACACATTGGCTCCATTTCATTGTATGACTAGTATCCTATTTATTCCTTCACAGAATGGCCCTTTGCAAAACTTTCAAGTTAACATCAAAACACGGACAACCTGCTCAAATGTGAGGACCCTGAAAATGGTGACCTATAGGGTCATATAAACAGTTGGATTTGTGTAGAGGGGATTAGTCTAAAGGGGGCTTTACACGCTACGATATCGTTAATATTTTATCGTCGGGGTCACGTTGTTAGTGACGCACATCCGGCGTCATTAACGATATTGCAGCGTGTGACACTTACCAGCGACCTTAAGCGACCTCAAAAATGGTGAAAATCGTTCACCATGGAGAGGTCATTCCAAAATCAAAAATCGGTAATTGTTGATTATCGATGTGGTTCGTTGCTCCTGCGGCAGCACACATCGCTGTGTATGACACCGCAGGAGCGAGGAACGTCTCCTTACCCGCCACCGGCCACAATGCGGAAGGAAAAAGGAGGGCGGGATGTTACATCCCGCTCATCTCCGCCCCTCCGCTTTGATTGGCCGGCCGCTTAATGACGTCGCGGTGACGCTGAACGTCTCTCCCCCTTGAGGGAAGGATTGTTCGGCAGTCACAGCGACGACGCCGACCAGGTAAGTGCGTGTGACGGTGCCGTAGCGATAATGTTCGCTGCGGCAGCGATCACACGACATCGCATCCACGACGGGGGCGGGTGCTTACACGCTCGATATCGCTAGCAATTGCTAGCGATGTCGTAGCGTGTAAAGCCCACTTTTGGCCTTACTACATGTCAACGTTAGCGCACATATGACTTTTTTTCCCCAGCACATAACCCTTTATATTCTATGGTGCGATTCATATGATTTTGTAGATTAATGGTCCACATTAAAGAAGATCAACTGGAGAAGTGTCCTACTCTTGTCCATTTTGGGACAGAATTAAATGGGTCTTGAAAAAATAAAAATAAAATATGGTATAACACTTGTTTGCCGTCCTTTTCTGACATACTGGTTATTACTATTATAGCGCTCTTATTTCCATGATGCTGAACCAACAGACACTGGGATTACAAGACAATCATTTTGCAATACATAGAAAGGTACAAATACTGATTGTAATCGAAATCAGTGGGATCCAGGTCCTAAGATCACTATAGATTACTGAAAAATATCAGATCGAAGAGTAGCACAAAACCATAGCACACACAAAACACAGTAAGGATTCAGTAGAAAAGGATAGGTTTCATAACCTATGCCCTTTATTGAACCTGAACTCTGGTCTGTGTGCATGCCCTGGTGTCCTCAGCTTCACACCTCTCGAGAGGGTATTTGAGCATTTGTTTGGGAAGGAGGGTGAGAGTCAGGACTTGGATTTCCACCATTTTGCTTGTATATCCAGATTTTATTGCTCTTATAAAGCTATTACAAAATTTTAGGGCTTGTAATCCAAAAAGAGAAGGACAGTATGGAAAGGTAGAATCAGCTTCTATGGCAGTGTGGTGGCAGAGGTGGTATTACAACAGTTCTTGAAAAGAGAAGATTTCAGCTTAGGTTTGAAGGCTTCTAAAAAGGTGGAAAAGAGTCTAAAGCCCCCATCACATTTAACGACTTTCCAGCAATCCAAACGATACGACTTGATAAGGATCGCTGGTAAGTAGCTACGTGGTTGCTGGTGAGATGTCAGTCAGATCTTCCCAACAACGTAGCAACGATACAGCGTCCAGTTTAACAATCTGTGGTCGTTGGGACCCGTACGTGGCTGTACGTGTCTGAGATCCGAATTGTCAACTAGGTCGTTGGTAAGGCATCAAACACACAGATACATCCCACCCAGCAGGACCTCAACGAAAAAAAAAAAAAAAAAAAAAAAAAAAAAAAAAAAAAAAGGTCCAGGCCATTCCGACACGACCAGCGATCTCAAAGCAGGGGCCTGGTGGCTGCTATGTGTGAAATGTAGCGAGATCGCTAGCGAGGTCGTTGTTGCGTCACAGAATCTGTGACTGAGCAGGGATCTTGCTAGCGATCTCGCTATGTGTGGAGGTACCTTTACTGGTTGGGGCAGCAAGTTGAAAAGTACATGTGAGGCATAAGAAAAATCTTGGATATTATTGTGAAAGTAGGAGAAAAGGGGAGAGTAGAGCATGACATCTCATGAGGACCAGGGATTACACATGTGGGTAGGTAGCGGGAGACTACGTTTGAAAAGTAGAGAGTGGACAAATTATGGAAGGCCTTAGAAGTCATTGTTGATAGTTTGAATTATATCCTGAGCAGTAGGAAGATTCCGTAGAGAAATAGGCAGACAAACAACAAGGGGACAGTTTCATTAATCAGACAGCATTGGTTAAAGGGGACCCGTCAGGTGCAATATGCCCCCAGAACCACCAGCAGTTTTGGGTGCATATTGCTAATCCCTGCCTAACTGTTTCTGTATTTAGTAGCAGAGATCTTTAGATAAAAGTATTTCTAAAGATCCCATATGATATGCTAATGAGCGCAGGGACTAGCCAAGTAATCTATCGCCCTTGCGACTAGTCAGCTCCCTTCGCACACCCACAGGAGTGTGCCAACATGCTATTGAATACGCAGTGTCAGGATCTTTGCACTCACCTCTCTGCGGCTATCGCGACCAACTCTTGGATTTCGGTTCAGTGCACATGATCCCAGACTTTCGGTCATACGCACTATGAAGCCGGGTTTACGTGTCCTGGCTTCAAACTTTTGTATTTCCCGTGACCGAAAGTCTGGAATCATGCACACAGTCCAAATCCAGAAGTCAGCCCCGATGGCAGCAGAGAGGTAAGCGCGACCATCCTCTGATGCTGCGCATTCATTAGCATGTTAGCATGTAAGCACACCCCCGTGGACGTGCTAACATGCTAACTGGGCTGACCAGCCAAGGGAACTAAACGCCCTTGCGACTAGTTGCTGGTCTCATTAGCATATCATAGGGGATCTTTATAAAAACTTTATCTAAAGATCCCTTTAGATATGCTACTATAGGCTGGGACTGTTAGGCAGGGATTAGCACTATGCACACACAACTACTGTGGTTCTGGGGGCATATTGCACCTGACAGGTTCCCTTTAACACTAGAAGTCCCAGGAATTTCGAGCTCCATAGGGTTCCAATGGTAGAAATGTCAAATGACCCCTCTCTGGGACTTCTAGTGTTAAGCCTAGATTGGACGTATGCAAGAGTACTAGATGGGAGGCTACGGGGAACAAGGCTTCAGCAGTCCAGAAAGGAGGGCATACCCTAATACTTTTCCTTATTTCAAAATTGAGAAATGAGTGAAGACTCAAACATAAAGAGTGAATATAAAAAAGATATTTTTTTATGATGATATTCGGAGGGTTAGAATGGCCATGATTGAGTCACAAATTTTAACCAGGTACAAGGAAAAAAAAAATTATTAAACATGATAATCGTTAAATTGAGTCTTTTGTGTTTTTGTTTTTATTTTTCATGGAGAGGAGAATTTACATGTAGCCGAAGTACTGAGATATGTGTATTCAGAAAATGGAGTCTATTGCCTACTGATATGCAAGACACTACGGTGCCCATATATCATAGTCTATATTATATATATTGTACATATACTTTAGATTGGCTCGGCAGGAATGGAGTTAAGTCCCTTCCCCCCCCCCCCCCCCTCTTTTCATTTTAAAAAAGTTACCAACATTTAAAAAGACCCACGGAAGAGTATATACAGTACACTCCATACTTTAATTAGAAGGCGCTCGCTCCAATCCAGTGCGTGCAAAATAGGGCGTCATTATTTTACCCGGCAGACTTCGTCTCGCAGATGTACCTTGAGCAATCTCCCGACTGACCTGCCTACAACATGACTTGAGACCTAATTTATGGCCATATACAAAGATATTATCTTGGTCCAATTCATGTTTCATCGGGATCCTCCTTATTTTGTGCTCAGTGAAGTTTCTCCGTTTGGAAATAAAACATGTCTGAGGACATGAAATATCTTCAGCATTCCTCGAGCTGGAAAAGGACAGAACGCAGCTGCAGAGACGAAGAAGAGGAGGGAGAGGGAGAAATGGCACAAGGAGATCGAAATGGAAGGACATAAACCAGAAAAGACGTACGAGACTCAAGAAGCTGAAAGCTTGAGCTGTAGCAGAGCTCACAATCTACTAGGATCTAAAAAGGAGGCCCACTTTATGGGCAGACCCCATACTTGTCATCTCCATTCCGAGCCCCAGATTACTTCATCCCTCTCCCTACCTCACCAGTATCCTATCCTTCTCCATATTGTTCCCCCTCCCTTTTCTCCTGACAGCGGGACAAGCTGTTTAGAATTTCTCATGCAAGTTTTTTTCTTCTTTTTCTCCCTTCTTAAAAACAGCTGCAAATCCAGTTATAGGGAGGAATGTACAGGCTGAGCTCATGGGGGCCCCAAGCATGGGGAGGGGGCACCGGGGCAACATGCCTTAAGAGGAAGAAAATCACAGAAGTGGGTCAAAAACTGAATTTAACCCTCTATTAGTGAAGAACAGGACATGGGTTTTAAGAGATGAATACTTTGTCAGTAGAGGACAGAAGCCATTTTGAATTGGCCTGATGTATGTAGCCGGAGGCCTATAGATGTGAGGCGCACAGAGCGTTAAATGACATGCACAGTTCTCTGCACAATCAAATGGGGAAGGGGGGGGGTGATTGCAATCAGTGGGTTATAGGTCAACCAGGCCTTTGGCTTGAGTTCCCATGGAAACAAGGCCTATTCACAAGAGAAGCAGACACTTCTTCATGGAGACACAATAGGAACCATTAGTAAAAGGAAGAAATAGTGTGCATGCAAGGGAGGGCAAGGAGGTGCTTGAGAAGGTGCTCATTTTGGTTTTAAAAAGGTTTCCAACTCTTTGTATTCTCCCAAACTTGAGTAACATAAAAGGCCAAACAGTATGAAGAGATGTACGATATAAAAACATGGCCGAATAGTGGCCAACGCACCTTGAAATTTAGCTTTTTGATACATTTCTGTTGATGTCAATAGTGGCAAGTGTCAAGACCTCTCGAAGAGGTCAGTCGACAGCCACCAAACATGTATAGACAACAAGTGCTACATAAAGGATGGTAAAAACAAAAAGCTTGTATGTAGAGATTAGCAATTTTATGCACTGCACTGATCCGGTCCTCCTTGGTGGCCATTCCTCACTTCACCATACTCAGCCTCTTGAGCTTGCAATGTCCTGCAATATCATGGAATCAGCGAAATCAAAACCTGGCACTCGAAATCTCAGTGAAATAGAAAAAATATACAATGAGGTGGCTGCAATCCAGACAATAGACATTTCTGTCAGTCTTGAACCTTCATCAGTACGGATATATAATCTCTTGCACCTCAAGAACATCTCTAGAGTCTGCCCCTTTCTCACCATCGAAACTACAAAAAACCCTCATCGTGGCCCAGATCCACTCCCGCCTTGACTACTGTAATTCTCTATTAATTGGTCTCCCCATAACTAGACTTTCCCCTCTATAGTCATTCCTTAATGCTGCAGCCAGTGTCACTTATCTGGCTAATCATTAGGCCGGGGCCACACGGGGGACTACTGCGATCTTCGCATGACTCTCAGCTCACACTGACAGCACAGCGAGCGGGAGCAGAGTGTCATGCGACTGTCATTGCGACTGAGGTCCAAACTTGCAATCGGACCACAGCTGCGGAGGGGGGGGGGGGGGGGGCGGGCCGGCTAGGAGGGGGAGGGATTTATCTCCCTCTCTCCTCCGTTGCCAGCTATTGCCATTCTCGCTCTGCACTCGCAGTACACTGGTGTACCGCAAGTGCAGTACGATTTTTCTCTCACCCCATAGACTTTAATGGGTGCGAGAGAAACAAGGATCGCATTGCACCCGCAGCATGCTGCGACTATTTTCTCGGTCCAATTAGGGCTGAGAAAATAAATCGCTCATCATTACTGGCATATCGGACCAATATTAGCCTAGTAGAATGCGATTTTTTAATCGCACTCCACTCTCTACGATTTTCATGCCATGTGTCTAAAGGGGGCCTTACACGCAGCGACATCGCTAGCAATGTCGCTGGTGAAAGCTCCCGCCCCCGTCAGTTGTGCATCATGGGCAAATCACTGCCCGTGGCACACAACATTGCTAGGACCCGTCACACATACTTACCTGCCTAGCGACGTCGCTGTTGCCGGCGAGCCACCTCCTTTTTAAGGGGGCGGATCGTGCGGCGTCACTAAGCAGCCACCTAATAGAAGTGGGGATGAGCGGACTGAACATCCCGCCCACCTCCTTCCTTCCGCATTGCCGGTGGCCGCAGGTAAGCTGTAGTTCGTCGTTCCCGAGGTGTCACACATAGCGATGTGTGCTGCCTCGGGAACGAACAACCTGCGTCCTCAGCAATCAACGATTTTTTCAAAAAGGAACGACGTGTCAACGATTGACGATTAGGTGAGTATTTTCCATCGTTAACGGTCGCTCGTTTGTGTCACACGCAACGACGTCGCTAACGATGCCGGATGTGCATCACGGAATCCGTGACCCCAGTGATATATCGTTAGATACGTCGTTGCGTGTAACGGGGCCTTTAGGCCTTTCTCGGATGCTTCAGCTCTGTGCCAGTCATTGCACTGGCTGCCCATAGATCATTGGACCCAATTCAAATTGCTTGTTCTCACCTACAAAGCTCTCCACAGTGCGGCACCCCACTACATGTCCACCCTCCTCTGTTTATCACACTACCCGTTCTCTACTATCCACACTAATCCGGAACCTCCCACTCTTGACTTAAAAACTTCGAGCTGCACCAAACCTTTGGAACGCTTTACCCCAAGAAACTAGGATGAACCACAACTTACTCCACTTTAGACGCTCCCTAAAAACACATCTTTTTAGGGTGGCTTATCACACTCCCTAATGAAAGGGAATTCTTATATATCCCCTCCACTACTTCTCAGAATACAACTCTCCATCAAACTCCAACGCACCCAAAAGCATAACAAAGACTGGCTGATGACTGGTTCATGCAGCCTTTATCTAAACCCCCTTTTCTTTGAGATGGCTGGACTGTTGTGAATAAGCACCTGTACCTCCCCCCCCTCCCAATTGGAGATTGTAAGCTCTTATGAAATGGGTTCTCTTTATTTTTGCTCTAATTATTGTATCTTCTATATATATCTGGTGCTATAGAAATAAAGATTATTAGTATTGTTAAGGATTTGTCCTAAGAGGACCGAATCATATATTGTCTGGATTGCAAGCCCCTCATTAAATATAATTTCTATTTCACTTAGATTTTGAGTGCAAAGTTTTGATTTGCTTACGGGACAGGATCCAAATTACGCACCACCATCTACAGAAGTGCTATGGTACACATTGCATCTGCAATATAGTGGGGCCTAGTAAAAACACCAGAGGCACCCAGAATCCCGGTCACAGGAGCTACCTCAAAGGACCAGGCTGGACGTCGGGGCTAGAGTAGGAAGGATCGAATTGCTCTCCTCTAAGTATGTAATAAAATTCTGAGCATACCACAAAGTTTGGGACATGGGACAAGTGTGTCCGAGCAGTCCTTGCCACTGACATCGATGCTTGGACCAAAAAAATATAAAAAAACAACAACAACAACAACAACAACAACAACAACAACAACAACAACACACACACACACACACCCATCTATCTCCACACAGACACACATTAGTTATAAAGACACACACACACACACACACACACACACGCCAAAAACATACAATCAAATGTTATAAGTTCTTGTTTTACTAACTACATCGAGTGAAAATACAAAATACATACACGGGCTAACACAATCTCTCCAGAATGGTAAACTGGCCATCTTCACGCTCCGTGGACAAGTCTTTCACTAAAAAGGGTGAAATATAAATGTAAATACGTGCACACGCAAGCAAAAAAAAAAAAAAAACGGAGTGAACTTTTTAAACCATGGAACACTCTTCGCTCTGTACGTTTAGGAGTCTCGACTGGGGGAAATTAACCCTTTAACCCCAGCTCTGCAGGGGTTAATGGCTTTCACAATATAAATGCAGACCACTTAGAAGTTAGTCTAATATGTATGAGGGTCTTTAGGCTCCTAGAAGTTATTAGTATGGTCTATTGAGAAGGAGAGGTGGGGGCCCATTTCCGCTCTGGTGTTCTCCAAACGCTGAAATCTGAACCCCATCATTCAGAAATGCCCCGTAGCTGTTCACGCTATTTAATGCTTCCCTCCAATATCCCCACTTCCTGCTCTCCGCTAACTCTTCCATCTGCATCTCTGCAATATACTCCATCACCCCTCAGCCTCTTAACACTGAATCAATTGTGTTACCCAAATCCCCCACCCCCCTTTCCCATAGCCAGCCCATTACCCCAATGTTGTTCTTGCCTCCCACAAATGAAAATGAGATAATGAGACGTAGGACAAATTCGATCCATCTACCATGGAGATTTTATGGACCTCCTGAACTTCCAAGAAGCCAAGGGTCTTCATTTACAGAAGATGTTGGAAACACATTTTTAGAAACTAAGGGGAAAAAAATTAAAATGTACAAACCTAAAAACAAGAAACGTCTCAATGCTAAAATCATGAAGATCCCAAATCGGGGCTTCAATTGCACCAAAACCGAAAGACCGAAATGGTTAACAAGGACCGGGATTTGTAAAAAAAGGTATTAGTCTTAGGTTCTACATCTATAAAAGCAATAAAAAAAAGCAAATAAAAGGTTACCAGCAAAGGTCAAATATCTTAGCGTCTTGCAATTCACCCCAGCCCTGGCCTATTTATGGTCACCTGGAACTTGGGTCCATGGTAAGTAATGTTCACCACTTCCTCTTGTCACTTAATAAATCAGTTTATATGTCCACTGCTCAGGAACAAGATCCCTGTCCTCGTCACCCCTACATCGGACACAGCTGGTGTAAAGGCGCGTAGAGGAGGGTGGCGGGGAAGGGGGGGGGGAGGATTCTGGGGCCAAATGCTTCCAGTTTACAATATTAAAACTATGAGCTGATGGGGTTTAGAGTGGGGCAGAAGTAGGAGGAGTGTAAAGAAGGGAGAGCAGTTTAACAGCTGCCCCTGAGGTGTCAATTATCCCAGAAGCCCGCACTCCACCTCCCATCGCCAACTGGTGTGAAATTACACAGGGCTCATAGGCATACTTCCTGGGCCAACTGGATGCCATATGGAGACCTGTACCCATGCAGCATGTGAATTATACAGCTGTGCTGAGCTACAGAGCTGACATTCTGTAAGGGAGCAAATCTCAAAACCCAATCCTAATGAGCTTCCGAAAACCCACAATGGCATCTCAAAGTTCTCCCATATATGTGCCACCATAGATTATATGTCCTAATAATGGGGACATGCCTTTTTACGAACAAATTTAGGCCATCTGCAAAGTATGTACACCACAATTCCATATGGTCCACAATGGCATCTCCAAGTTCTTCCATATTTATATGCTGCCATAGATGATGTCCTAATATTGGTGGCCATGCCTTTTTAAAGACCACATTTAGGCCTTCTGCAAAGTATGAACACCACCATTCCATATGGTCCACAATGGCATCATCACGTTCTCATATATATATATATATATATATATATATATATATATATATATATATATATATATATATATATATATATATATATATATATATATATATATATATATATATATATATATATATATATATATATATATATATATATATATATATATATATATATATATATATATATATATATATATATATATATATATATATATATATATATATATATATATATATATATATATATATATACTGCCATAGGTGAGGTCCTAATATTGGTGGCCATGCCTTTTTAAGACCACATTTAAGCCTGGCGCAAAGTATGTACACCACCATGCCATATGGTCCACAATGGC